>NC_048893.1:126349355-126460896 GCF_011077185.1 Oxyura jamaicensis
AAAAAAAAAAAAAAAAAAAAAAAAAAAAAAAAGAGCAAGACATCATTTTCTGAGAGAATAGCTGCAGGTAAAGATGTCTTCACATCACAGTTTCCCCACCTTCTTGCCTACAACTGAAGACCCAGCAGAAATACCTAAGCTTGTATCTGAACTCTAAGGTCAATGGAGGCAGCCATTCCAGAGATCTTAACTCAGGTGCTAGGTAGGATCTCTGTCTCCTGGGGATGCATGTATTTACTGAGCATAAAGGGAGTACGGGCTTTTCATCTGGAAGCATAAAGTTGGTAGAATGAACCCAGGTGCTGGCGCAAATATTTTTTCAGATAACCCTTCCGGAGCACCCAGCTCTCCCCCTGGGTCGAACAGAAAACCTCAGACATGGCTTTCAGCTTTGGATCCTGCCTTGTGGATTAAGCATCTAGAAGTCATGCGCTTATGTACTTTTCTCCTACCTTTTTTAACTCTTCTCCCTGTTAGTCTGGTCCTGAGTCAGTTTTAAGTTTCACCCTAAATTTGACCCTAAAGAACTAAAAAGCCATGTGTAGGTCCTGGACCAGAAGAGACTTATGAACAGTTCAGATGTGATTCTGCCATCAGAGCCATACCGCTCAGTCGGTTTGTACTGGCTCCACAGCTGGTGGTCATCTAAACCCTTGGCTGCTGAAAGAAGCAGCTGAGACTGACTTCGCAGGGTGGCTGGGTCAATCCACCTGTACACCTACCTCAGCTCTGACCCAGGATCGAGCCATTGCCATCTCCTGCCTTTGCATCCAGAACTTTCTGCAGCTCTAAGCAGTGCAATAGGCATCTCGCCACTCTCAGCCACGTGGAGATTAAGCAATGCACTTGCAGGATCAGGCAGCCTCCCCCTGTTTGGGACAGATCACCATGAGCTCGCACCTAATCTATATTCTGCACTGCTCTTCAGTGCACTTCTCGTCTCAGTTCAAAGCAACTGCAACTAAAGCTTTCATAACAGATGACAGAGACAACACAGAGAAAGCCTTTTGCTTCCTCTAAGCCCTCTTTTAGCAGAAAGATCGGTCAGCATGCTGTGGTCTGTCTCAGGATGCAGGTGCAGCTGTGGATATAATTATTTTCACCTACTGTACTGGGCATAGCCATTTACATTTGTGGAAATTCAAAAGGTCATGGAAACAGCATCAGTGAGGCAGTCTGTAGTAACAATTGAAAGAGAGCTATGGCTTACAAACAGACAGCTTTAAGAGCTGTGGACACAACAGGTAGGTACAAAAAATAAGAGAAATAGAAAAAAAAAAAAATGGAAGGCAATGCTAATAAATCAAACAGTTAAAAGGACTGACAAGTATGTAACTGAGTGATTTTAACTGAGGCTCAGGTTGGAAATGGGGAGACGTTTCTTCTCAGAAAGAGCAGTCAGGCATTGGAATTGATTGCCCAGGGAGGTGGTGGCATCACCTCACCATCCCTAGGGATGTTCAAGGAAAGGTTGGATGTAGTGCTTAGGGACATGGTTCAGTGGGTGACATTGGTGGTAGCGGGGTGGCTGGACCAGATGATCCTGGAGGTCTTTTCCAACCTTAATGATTCTATCATTATATGAATTTCAAGTGCTATTCAGTACTTCTGTGACTAACCTGTAGTCAATCAAAAGTTGACCTTCTATTTGAAAGATGATTTTTAAGCTTACGCAGAAATTAACACATACAAAATAGTGAACAAAACTGATCCCAAGTCACAGGATTTGCAAAAACTCTTTCCATACAAAGATGATACAAAGCAATTCATGATATTTCAGAGATCGATGAAGGAATTCAGTGTACAAATAAAATAAAATAAAATAAAATAAACTCCTAAAGTTTCTTTGGGGAAGTCATCTGTATCCCTCATATGCAATATTTGTCAAAGGAGGGAAAAAAAAAAAATGAATGTTGTTTAAACATCACTGGTCAAAAATCATTTGAAAAGCATTATAGCACATATTACTGAGTAGAAAAAGTATTAGGTTGGGACATTAAGTTGGACATCATGAGTTTTGTGGACTACATGCTCATAATTAGGGGGTTTACTTCAGTATTCTTATGCGAATGTCCCAAATGCATTTGGGAATCATTTGGGGATTAATAATGTTATAAAAGTAAAAGGTGAAGGGTAATAATGAAGCCAGGTATAGTGCTGTCTCTTCCTACATGCAGTTTGATTCAACACTCCTTCTCGGGGCCACATTCAGGCATGAGTAGTTTGTATCAAATACACACTTTGTACACTGCAGCAGTTAAGCCGTGAGAATTGCTGGTGGGGTGGGAGTCATTCTGCCTGCACAGAACATAGTACCATGCAATCACAGAATGGTTTGGGCTGGAAGGGACCTTAAAGCCAATCCAGTTCCAACCCCCTGCCCGGTGCAGGGACACCTCCCACCAGACCAGGTTGCCCAAAGCCCCATCCAGCCTGGCCTTGAACACCTCCGGGGATGGGACATCCACAGCTTCTCTGGGCAACCTGTGCCAGGGCCTCACCACCCTCTGAGTGAAGAATTTCTTCCTTATATCCAATCTAAAGCTCCCTCCTTTCAGTTTACACCATAAAACAGACTCAGTGCCTTCCCTCACCATTGTGGTCACAGCCATTTGGCTACGCAACTCTCCCCTGCTCCATCAAGGCACTGAGTCTCTGCTTTGGTAAAGAAACCCAAACCTGGCCCACATCTTCTGATGGCTTCACAGTCTTCATTCTTACTGTGGCCTCTTCACATGTTGCCTGCTGACTGCAGGCATTTACACGGAATCACAGAATGGCTGAGGTTGGAAGGGACCTCTGAAGATCACCTAGTCCAACCCCCCTGCCAATCGCGATCACCTAGAGCCCATTGTGCAGGACGGCATCCAGGCGGGTTTTGAATAGAGAAGGAGACTCCACATCCTCTCTGGGCAACCTGTTCCAGTGCTCTGTCACTCTCACAGTAAAGAAATACCCCCTCATATTCAGCCCGAACCTCCTGTGCTAAAGCATGTCTGACATTATTTGAAACTTTCCTGGATGAAAAATAACTGATAACAAATGTGAAATAATTCATTGTTGTTTTTTTTTTCTATGCAACAGAAACAGCACAATGTCATTGCACTTCCTAATTAAAAACTTCAGATGCTGCTCTTGTAAAATAATGGTAAAATTAACAAAGATATATAAAATAGATTCAGTGACTAAAGACAAACAGGATAAAATTAAAAGACAAGAAGACAATGTATCATTATAATGTTTTATTGTGTGCGTATACTGCACAAAATTAACACATAAAATCCTTATCTAAATCATCATAAGCTGCTACGCCAAATGTTCCACTGTTAAGCCTCTGGAAATAGAAATTAATTGAGTGCCTAACCCTTAGGGTGTTTTGTTTTTTTTTTTCATTTTTCATGCTCTGAAAATCTAGATGGCACAAGGTCCCTTTGTTAGACTTCAAGAAAAAGAGGGACCTTGTGCCATCTGAGAGGCAAGAGAAGGCAGAATATTTTAGCAAGCCAGAGCTACTTGTCAGGCTTCTTTGGCAGATTTTTTGCTTCTCCAGAGCAAGCAGTTCAGACCCCAGCACTGCTGTTTGAAGCAGAGGTTTGTGCGTTACTATTTTACAATGCTGCCATCTATTGGCTTAGGTGGGGCTAATAACAGAGTTATTAACTTTTTATACTTTTAAACGTTTTCTCAATGGCTTTTATGTGGCTAAACATACACAGCTGCAGCAAGAGTACCTCCTGAGAACTGCATCAGGTTTCCTTGAAAGTCGGTGGAAGAAATAAGGATTTTTGGGGTGTGATTCATTTCATCCCAAAGTAGATATCCAACAGACATCAGGTATGAACGGTACCCAAAAAGCATTGGAGTGTTCTGCCAATGGCTATAATGGGATCTCAGGATTGACCAGCTCAGGTGTAGACATTGCTGTCAAGCTGTAAGTGTAGAAAGACAGCAAAGGAAATAGTAGCCCATAATTCAGTGGAGAAAGTCTTCAGAGGTGCTGCCAAATTTTAATTCAGATTATTTATGAATATAGATGTGAAAATATTTATATTTTATTTGGCAGTTAGATGTCTCAATGATGCTTCTGCCTCCCTCCCCTGCCCTGCCTACATAACCTATTCCTTTCCCTTCTCAGAAAGCTTGAGTTAAGTAAAAGAAATCTCACATGTAGTTTCCTGCACACAGACACACACCAGAAAGGGGCATAAAATTTTCCTAGAAATCTTAAGAATTTCAGATTCAGATTATAAAAGAGCTAGACCTAAGTAAGATTTGTTTTAATCCAAAAACAGAATTTCCATTATAGTTGAAAATCTGCTGCAAATAAAGCAATGTTAAGTATGATTTTGTCTTATCAAAGGACAAACAGACAATAATGTAAGTGCTTTAACTGGTTAATAATTAGTCAACAGCTTTAGGGATGACTTATTTTGGATTATGCCTAACTTAGTATAACAACACTAAAACACCAGTCTTTGCAAAATAATGGTCTGCATACCGATTTGCAGCAGCTTAACTGAACCCCACATCTGGATGTTACAGACATGTACTCCTTGAACAGTCATGAAAGGAAAAGAGGACAGAACCTAGCTTCCAACTTCGTATCATCACCCCCCTGTGCGGGAGACTACCACCCTTTCAGATTTGATGCCTAGAATGCTCTTATAGTCTTCTAAAAGTGGTTAAGTATGTTGCAGATTTAAGCTATTTACATTTTTAACAAATCCCAGGTCACTGTACATCTTTTTTTCTAAAAGAATAAATTAATTAATTGGTCAATTAATGAATCTGCCTATCTGGCAAATGCTCTCTAAGATGCTTAGACTTGACAAATGCTGCTTCTTACGAGGAAATTTCCCTGCTCTCATAGCTGTTCTACTCTGGCATTTCATTTTCCTGTCAGACAATCCTAATTTTCAGCCCAGTTCCCAACTAATATTCAACCATCGGAGCAACACTGAAAACTGAAAGGAACACAACCACGGAAAAAAGTTCAAGAGGGTCCTGCTGCCTTGTGGGACACCAATGATAAAAATGGTAAGTATGAGCAAACCTTCCTTGTAATGCTTCTGGTCCCAAACCTGGGAGGGAAGACCTCACACTATAGTCAACAGGAACCAACCACTCTTTCTTCACCTGTGTTAGCTTTGGGAAAGAAACTGCAGGGGTATGCACTTCATTCTAGACCCAGTTTGCATGTTTCATGGGTGTAAAATAAAAGGATTTAAGAACCAAGAATGAAGATTTAACATAAGACCTTCACTTCTGTTGGGTTGTGTGAGGGACTGTGTGAGGGGGTTGCCTTTTTAAGCAAACCTTTCGGCTAAAGGCTTCCTTCTCCTCTCATAAAAGGCAAACTTTAAATAAATGAAAGATCTACACAGGCTTCCAAAGAAAACAGCTCTTAAAGCAGCAGATATTTTATGAAGTGACAGACTCAGAAGTGATCCAGTGACAATGATCAGGTGAAGCAAGGAGAAAGAAATCAGTCTTAAGCAGGCAGATCTCTCACTGCTCACAAAACGCATGTAATCAGAGGTTTATTTAATATGATATTCATGTAGGTCCCATAAGATAGATAACTTTTTAAGTGTTTCCACACAGAGAATAACTGTGCAATCTTAAAGATACTTCATAGAATCATAGAATATTCTGAGTTGGAAGGGACCCTTAAGGATCATCAAGTCCAACTCTTGACACCGCACAGGTCTACCCAAAAGTTCAGACCATGTGACTAAGTGCACAGTCCAATCTCTTCTTAAATTCAGACAGGCTCGGTGCAGTGACAACTTCCCTGGGGAGCCTGTTCCAGTGTGCAACCACCCTCTCTGTGAAGAACCCCCTTCTGATGTCAAGCCTAAATTTCCCCTGCCTCAGCTTAACCCCGTTCCCGCGGGTCCTGTCACTGGTGTTAATGGAGAAAAGGTCTCCTGCCTCTCGACACCCCCTTACGAGGAAGTTGTCGACTGTGATGAGGTCTCCTCTCAGCCTCCTCTTCTCCAGGCTGAACAGGCCCAGTGACCTCAGCCGTTCTTCGTACGTCTTCCCCTCCAGGCCTATCACCATCTTCGTAGCCCTCCTCTGGACACTCTCCAACAGTTTCATGTCCTTTTTATACTGTGGTGCCCAGAACTGCACACAGTACTCGAGGTGAGGCCGCACCAGCGCAGAGTAGAGCGGGACAATCACCTCCCTTGACCTACTAGCGATGCCGTGCTTGATGCACCCCAGGACACAGTTAGCCCTCCTGGCTGCCAGGGCACACTGCTGGCTCATATTCAACTTGCTGTCTACCACGACCCCCAGATCCCTCTCTTCTAGGCTGCTCTCCAGCGTCTCATCGCCCAGTCTGTACGTGCAGCCAGGGTTTCCCCGTCCCAGGTGCAGGACCCGGCACTTGCTCTTATTGAACTTCATACGGTTGGTGATCGCCCAGCTCTCCAACCTATCCAGATCCCTCTGCAAGGCCTTACCACCCTCATTCGAGTCCACGACTCCTCCAAGTTTGGTGTCATCAGCAAACTTGCTCAAAATACCTTCTATTCCTACATCCAGATCGTTTATAAAAATATTGAAAAGTACCGGCCCTAAAATGGAGCCTTGAGGGACCCCACTAGTGACCGCCCGCCAGCCTGACGCAGCCCCATTTACCATAACCCTTTGGGCCCTGCCCGTTAGCCAATTGCTCACCCATCGTATGATGTTTTTATTTAGCTGTATGGTGGACATTTTGTCCAGTAGGATCCTATGGGAGACCGTGTCAAAAGCCTTGCTGAAGTCCAAAAAAAATCACATCAGCTGGTTTCCCTTGGTCCACCATACGGGTGATCTTATCATAAAAGGAAATCAGGTTAGTTAGGCAGGACCTACCCTTCACAAACCCATGCTGGCTGGGACCAATGACTGCTTTGTCCCCCAGGTGCGCCTCAATAAGTTCGAGAACCATCTTCTCCATGATTTTACCAGGCACTGACGTGAGACTGACAGGCCTGTAATTGCAAGGGTCTTCTTTCTGACCCTTCTTGAAAATCGGCACAACATTTGCCAGCTTCCAGTCTACTGGGACCTCTCCAAATTCCCAGGATCATTGAAAAATAATTGAGAGAGGTTCCGCGATGACGTCCGCCAGCTCTTTCAGCACCCGGGGATGAATCCCATCCGGACCCATGGACTTGTAGGGATCGAGGTGGAGTAGCAAATCCCGCACACATTCAGGGTCAGTTGGGAGTTTGTCATCCCCACCGTCCCGGTCCTCCAGCTCGGGGCACCCTGGGTCCCAAAGCCCATCATCGGCAATGAAGACAGAGGCAAAGAAGGCGTTAAGTGTCTCTGCTTTGCCTATGTCATTGTCTGTGAGGAGACCTTCCCTATCAAGGAACGGCCCTATGTATTCTTTAGTTCTCCTTTTTCCATTCACGTATCTAAAAAAAACCTTTTTGTTTTCTCTCACAGACACAGCCAGCTTCAACTCTAGGTGTGCTTTGGCCACACGAACTTTCTCCCTACAAACACGAACAGCATCCCTGTATTCTTTCCATGACACCTGGCCCTCCTTCCAGAGGGCCTTACTTACTTACTTAAGTAAGGTAGGTAGATGAAATAAATAGGAAGTGGTGAAATGAAGAGAAAATATGTCTTGTAACAAGTAATACTCTGCCCCCCCCCCAAAAAAAATCATGCTTTTAACCTGAAATATTACAAAACTAAAAGCAGTACAATCACATTTTTTAAAAAATATACACAGCAGCATTAGTAATGTGTTACTTGAAATCTCTAGTTGAGATTGGCAACCCGAATAAAACCAGCACACATGCCATATCTTTGTGAAATTTGCCCCAATGATGCCTTTCTTCCATACAAAGTACAGAAATTCAGCAGTAATACATGCCTTTGCTTAAAATGTATGTAACAAGAATCATTTCACCAAGTCTGACCAAAGGTCTATCCAGCCCACTACACTCTTCTCTGGGAGTTGCCAGTGGCAGAGTCCTCAGAAATGAACAGGATAAGCATACAGCAGCTGTTTCTCAGATCCTCATAGAGAAGCTGCTGAAGTATGGACTGGATGGGCAGACAGCGAGGTGGATCCAAAACTGGTTAAACAGCTGGATCCAGAGGGTAGTGGTCAGTGGTGGAAAGTCTAGTTTGTCAAGAGTCCTTGTAGACACAAAGTTGAACGTAAGTGAATGTGCCCTTTCCACTAAGTAGGCTAATGCTACTGTGGGCTCCCTTAAACAAAATATCACCACTAGGTCAAGAGAGGTGATCCTTCCCCTCTACTCAGTGTTGATGAAGTGGCACCTGGAGTACTGTGTCCACTTCTGGGCTCTCCATTACAAGAAAGACTTGGGCATACTGGAAGGATTCCAAGTGAGGACAACCAAGATGATCAAGGTACCTGGAACACCTCTTCTCCAGATACCTCCTTTCTTCATTGTAAAGGTAGTGAGGCACTGGAACAGTTTGCCCAGAGAAGCTGTGGATACCCCATCCCTGGAGGTGTTCAAGGCCAGACTGGATGGGGCCTTGCTCAACTTGATCTAGTGGGTGGCATCGTTGTCTATGGCATGGGGGTTGCAGTTAGATGATCTTTAAGGTCCCTTCCAACCCGAGCCATTCTGTGATTCTATGAGATGCTCAGAAGGCCTCGGATTGCTCAGCCTGGAGGAGACTCAGGGAGGAGTTTATCAATGTCTATCAATGTCTGAAGGGAGGGTACAAAGAAGAAGGAGCCAGACTTTTCTGTTCAGTACTGCTCAGTGCCAGGACTAGAGGCAATGGGCTCGAACTGGAATACAAGAGGTTCCATATGAACATCAGGAAGCAGTTCTCTGTTGTGAGTTACTGAGCACTGGCATGGGGTCACCCAAAGAGATTGTGGAGTCTCCCTCCTTGGAGATTGTCAAAAGCCACCCGGACATGGGCCTGGGCAGCTTGCTCTGGGTATTCCTGCTTGGGCAGGGGGTTGGAGCAGGTGACCTCCAGAGGTCCCTGCCAGCCTCAGCCACCCTGTGATTCTGTGATCCTGTGATTCTTAGTGCAGCCTCTGAGCATGTGGTAATTTGCTCAGGAAATTCCTAAGCCAGAACTATACCTTCAGGACAAATAGATACCCCTTAAATGACTTCCCTAGTATTTTTTTTTTAGCCTAATTGACTCTCCACGTTTACCTCAATGTTCTGCAGTCTGCAACTTTCACCCATCAGTTTGCCATGTGTAAAAACATGCACCACCTGACACAACAGGCCCTGAGCAGGCTGCTGATGTGCCATCCTATGAAAATCATAGGATCGTAGAATGGTTTGAGCTGGAAGGGACCTTAAAGATCATCCAGTTCCAACCCCCTGCCATGGGCAGGGACACCTCCCACCAGACCAGGTTGCCCAAAGCCCCATCCAGCCTGGCCTTGAGCACCTCCAGGGATGGGGCATCCACAGCTTCTCTGGGCAACCTGTGCCAGTGCCTCACCACCCTCTGAGTGAAGAATTTCCTCCTAACATCTAATCCCAATCTCCCTCTTTAAGTTTAAAACCGTTCCGCCTTGTCCTATCACTATCTGCTCATGTAAAAAGTCACATTTTTTAAAAGGACGAGGGCAGGGCGCTGCACAGGGACGACCCCATCCCGAAGTGCGACTCGCAGCCGTCCATGGCCGGCGCCTCTCGGCGGCCCCATAAGATGGCGCCGCGGCACCGGCAAGGGGCTGAGCGGAAGCCGCCGGAGGAAGCTCCGCTGGCCGCGCCGCGCCGCCCTTAGCTTCCATCGCCTCAGGAGGGAGCGAGGAGGCACCGGAGGCGGCTTCCCTGGGCTCCCCTCGCCGCCGGACCCCCGGGCTGCCCGGGTGGGTGCGGGGACGGCGGTGCTGCTGCGGCCGAAACCTCGCCCCCGTGCCGGGGCTGCCGCGGGAGGGATGGACTGGGGGAGAGCAGTGGTGTTGGGGGGAAACGAGCAGGTCGGGAGGGAATTAGGTTTGCCTTCTGGTCTTGGGGGCCTAGTGGGGGCGGACAAAGGGTGTTTATTGCACCCAGATCGCCGTGCGGGGCCGGGGCTTTCCCCTTCTTTCCTCTGCAAAATGTCGGCCTCAGGCCGGCGGCGCGGCCGGTGGGTGGGCGCCGTGCCCTGGCAGCCCCTCGGCTCCCTGGTTCGCCGTGTTGGGCAGGCCAAGGGCTGCTCTCGGTCGGGTTTTGTGGCGAGGGTGGCGCTGGAAGACTGGGATCAGAGTTTGGGCCCCGCGTGTGTGAGAGCAGGAAGTGGGTTTTGTGTTCAAAAGCTATAAGGTTTCATCCTCTTCCTAGTTCACCGCTAAACTGGCAAAGTCATGTGAAACAAAAGCTAACTGGTGCTGCTGGTTATTTCATAGCCTTTAGCACTTCACTCTTGACCTCTTATTCTGGCCCAAAAAACTTAAGGGTTTGTGTCTTGGGTCTCTGAGAAGAATTACCATATTTTAGGGAGAGAGCATAAGATTGCTGTCTCAGGCTCTTATATATACCCTTAAGGTTGATCAGCATGGTTCAATTACAGGTGTAGTGGTTAAAAGGGAGTAGCCCCTGGTGAAAATAATTTTGCCTTACATGTAGTTTGTTTCCCTTCTGTTTGCAGGAAATATTGTTGGTGTAAGGACGTTGGTGTGAAGACATCAGAGTGATAGGTAGGTCTTCGCAGCTCAGCTGCCTTTCCTGTTCGAGCTGTGATTGAAATCCTGAGTGCCAGACTGATCTTGTGTTTACAGCCATTCACAAACAAGAATTTAGTGGAAACTGTTGGGAATTTTTACTGTTCTTGAGGGAAATATTTGTACAGCCAACTGTCTTACCAATCACAGACTTACGTTTTTGCACCATTGTAAATACGGCACTTTGGTATTGAAGTTAACATCGTACACCAGCAATACACAGTATTAATCTGAAGCACAGCACCAAAACACTGTTCAGACAGTTCCTCTCCTGGTGGTAATTCTGCACTAGGAGTAACTATTGGAAATAAAAAATGAATTAGGTGTTTGTGGGAAGATGCACACTACTGGTATTGTTAGATGGCTTGCTTTTCTTACTGAATACTTTCCAAGAGTTTTGGAAAGTTATGGAAAGTTTTGGAGAGTCGGTGAGTTTTATGCACAGATTGGTGTTTAACACATTAAATTATAAAAATTACGGCCACAGGATCTCGTGGAAACATGGGTTCAGAGAAGTGACATCTTGACTTTAAATACCAAAACCAGTGTGAGCTTAAAAAGTATTTGAACTGCTACTTGCAGAAATCAAGCTAAATTGATAAATGTAGCTGGAAAAGTACTTCCTCCGCACATTTTATGTTCTTCTGAATATCTCTTACTACCTGTTGCCAGAAACTAGCTACTGAGTTAGGGACATCTCTGGTCTGATTGAAGAAGACATTTCTCACATTCTGAAGGAACAGAGACGTAAGCAGCAGTGCGCATGGGATGTGATCTGCTGTCTGTTGTTTTTGGCATTTCTGATGTAAACAAAGTTTGCTTTTTCAAGAAAGCTTTAAGTGTTTTTGTTGAAGTCTTCGTGTTTAATTTATTGAAAGCTCACCTTTCTTTAATAATATCTTATATTCTTATTTCAGTACCATGGAACAATTTAATTTTGTGCTCATCAGTGTTCTATGTAAAGTCAAAACCTCTTTAATCCTGCATTCATAGGTCTTTTTGAGCTGTACCTGTAGCTACCAATATGGCAGCCACGTGGCAGCACTATATCCAGCACACCAGAAGATGGCTTTGCTCCCATCGTATGTGTTGTATTACCAAGTCTCACAATGCAACTCTCTCAACGTCTGTTAACTCCAGTCAAATTGAATGCTGTCATTGCTTTGATCAGATCTATTTACTTTCATTAATGCATACTTGCCTGAAGAGGACAGGCATGTTTTGATTAAAGACAATACATCCGTATTTAATTATCAGTGGGGAAATATTCCAAAACTGAGAAAAGGAAGTAATAAAATTTATCACAAAACTTTTTCATCATTAATAATCAGTATAGACAAACATATCTTCATCATTTTAAACTGTACATTTGCTGACAAGTTTCATATGTTCAGTTGCTTTCATATTTTATTCTTAAAAGTATGAATTATAGAAGTAGAGCTATCATTTATTTTCTGCTTGTCATATTTCATATTTTACGTAGTTTGTTTTCAAAGACTAGCTGAAAACAAACTCATTCTTTAATTTAGGGTTGCAGCTTGCAGCACTGTTACACTCTATTTTATATTTCTAGTCACGCTTCATAAATAATTTATGAAAATAAGTGAAGTTTCTGTGTTTGGCAAAGCAGGCTTTTTGTATTTGGTAAACTAACAGAGTCAAATTTTTTCAAATGTTTTTAGAGGTTTTTCCCTCTTTCCACCTTTCCCTTCTGAGAGCGTATGTACAAGTTGTGTATTAAAAATAAAGCATCAGACTTCACCACTTACTGCTTTAAAAAGTGTATTTACGTTAACCTCTGAACCTGATTTCTATTTATGCTGCAGCTAGTTCAAAGAATCTTTTTGCAGTATAGGAGGAATTAGAGTGACCGTGACCGTGTACCTATTTTTTCTGAAGTAGAAAATGGAGGAATTGACTATCATGGGCTTCAGATGTTAAGTGTGAGGAAAAGACATTTATGGTGACCTTGACAGTGTCCAGATGTGTATGGAAAAGGGACAGAAGGTACACATGTAAGTCATGAGAGTGGAGCTAGAAGTTTTGAAGGGAGGTAGCATGGAAAATGAGGTGTTTGAAATGAACAAAGAAGCCCATGAAGCTTATATGTAGGTGCAGGTTTTGAGTTACAAGTCACTGCAGTCTTTTACAGCAATCTCATTGCTGGGTTCTATTCTTCCTCTTCCAAGCAGGCAGGAAAGAATACAATGAATTTACTTTGGTTGCCTGATGCCTCAATCCTTTTCTTGTATCAGTCGTCCCATTGATTGCAGTGGGACTGCTCATGTATGTAGGGTTTCTTGTCACTGTGAGCAACGGTTTATGGGTTTGAGCTTGGTGTGTACTGTGCAAAGGACAATAATTTGTCTTTGTGGTAGCTTCATGATTTAAATTTCCTTTCAATATGGCTCATCCTCATCCTCATTCTCATTCAGTATGGCTTGTCTTAAGAGGCAAAATGTTCCTGTTTCAACAGGAGCATTAAACGTGAGACTGCACACCTGGTCTATGTCTTGTATTCACATGCATTTTGAAAAATCCTTATTTTATGCAGGTATAAACCTGCAACAGTTGTAAGTAAGCACTGTCTTGGCTTTGACCATGTCTTAGGAGTGGCAGTGGTGGCTTAGTATGCTGGATCCCTGTTGCCTTTCACAGGCACTCACATAACATCAAGTTTGACTTGTGAGTAACAGTACTGGGAGAAATGTGGATGAAGCAGCTAATGTAATAAAATAGTTGTCAAGTAGGGAGGTAATTTGGAATATTTCTCAGTGATTCATGCTGGCAAATCACATTGAAAATGATGATTATTACAAACCCTGCCTAGTGGTTACAGAAATCTTGTTCATGCCCTTGATCTTTCCCATCCTCTCTTTACCCTCTTTTTTCTTTCCTTTTTTTTCCCCTGCCAATTGGCCCTATTCCTTTTACTTTTTCCTCACATTTGAAAATGTGATTGCAACCTGAATTGGCTTGTGTTTCCTTTATGAGAGGCAGGATCAGATGTCTGAAGAAAAAGAAAGAAAGCAAAAGAAAGGATTATAAGTGCACCATAAGTTACCAGAAAATTTAGTACTTGAGTAGAGTTAAGATGGGTTTGGGCATTTTGTGTTGCTGTTTCTACAGATGTCCCTATGCAGATGCTGCTAAAAAGCAAGAACACCGTGTTTCATTTAAGCTTTAGTTTGCTTGTTTGTTTGTTTTGCATTTAATTTAGAAAATAAAGGTTTAATAAAAAAAAAAGCATTCAGTTCCAGCATTTAGGCTGTGTTGTGGTAGAAGGCTCCCATATTCTGGGGAGGGCTTTCTAAGGAATGTTGTTTTTTCCAACTGGCTAATTAAAAAGTATGAATAAGAGACTTTGGCTAGCCACAACAGAGAAGAGATATTTAATAGCTATAGGCCAGGCTCAAGTTTAACAAAAATATATTCAGTACTTGTGACCGTGCAGGCTTCTATGAATTAAAAAACTGTTATTTTCTTTTCTAGTTCACTTTGAGCACCAGAACAAACTGCACGAGAGATGGTAAGTAGTCTATGGGTGTCTGTATAATAGCTTAGTCTTGTTTTATATACAGAATGCATATAAACACTTCTATTGAACTGTCAATACAGACATGTAAAAAATAGATATGAAAGTACCTAAATTGCTTTGAAATAGAATTCAGATTACAACAGCGAGTGATTTGTCTACTCCTGGTAAGACTCCAGAGACGTAACAGGAAAATAACAGAGGACTCTGATCATTTGCCTTAGATTTATAGCTTTTGTTTGCTTGAGGAAATCTCTTATTTCCATTTATTCTGCAGCTGAAAAAGCACAGACATAGAACTAAGTTAGACTTTGAAGTGTTCCTTTCCCTTTTCCACCCCACTGTAAGACATTTCTGTGATTTCTTTTTTAACAGATGGATTTTTAAAATTCAAATGTAAAAGGGGGGGGTTTAAGGGTCACTTTCAACAAAAAAGACACAAAAAGTATTTGGACAGGCATCAACATCACAGTTCTGTCTACATGAACTGGCTTTTTGTCTTCCTTTCCCCTAAATTAACAACTGAAGCTAGTCAGCCAGCTGGATTCCAGAGCTCTCAGTAAAGTCACCAAGGGCCTTTTTAGAAACACTTAAGAACTGGAGATAATTTTTGAGCTTTAAAAGAATATATTGTCAATATTTGGAAACGTATAGAATATGCAGCTTGATAAAAGCAGAGATCTACGATATTTAAAAACTGCGTTTGTTTTCTTAAGTGGTGTAAAAAATAAAGCGTTCTAAAAGTAACCTGTGAATGTATCACACTGGACAACAGAATGTTCTCATCTGGCTGCTGAAGGATGAGGAGTCAGTGTGACATTCTTAAGCAAAATAAGAACAATAAGTATATATATTTTTTAATTGTATATCTAGCTTTTAGGTCACTGCATGATTAAGAATGAAGAAATTCCATATGGAAGGCAGATGGTTCTGTTGCACCCACTCGTTTTAGGAATAAATCTTCTGAAATGAGAGGCCTTGTAGCAGAGCACTGTTAGACCAAAAGGACAATCAGAGCTGTGAAGTTTCACATCCATGAAGTTCTGCTTTCCGAGAAGATCATTTGTCTGGGCTTTTCAGTCAGATAGCTGAACCCTCTATCCCTTCACAAATAGGGTGCAGTTTTTGACCAGAAGTTAGTAAGGAATGCAAGTTTGTTTTATTGTTTTTTCTTTATGGACTCTCTTAGCAGGAAATCTTCTGTTCTTAAAAGTACTTACCAATGACCTACAAAGGTAGCATTTATGAACCTCTAATGGAGTAATGAGCTTGACTTTGACAGAAAGGGAAGAAGGAAGGAAACATAGCAGGTTATTGGTCGTTTTGGTGGGGTTTATTTTGTACTAATAATTATTACTCCAAACTCTCTAGCATTTACATTATTGCCCGAGAACCAGAAAATGAAAACAAATATAAATAAATGAAGTTAACCTTGCTTTGTAGTGTTAGTATTAAATGCAAAGTATTTCTTTGGGGTTTTGTTTGGGGTTTCTTTTTTGTTTTGTTGGGGATTTTTTTTTTTCCCAGAAAGTAATTCTTTTAAGGCTATGGAATTGTGTCAGCATAGATCAAGAAAACAGATTTAAAGAAAATTTTCTTTCTTGTATGTCTTTTTAAAAAAGAAAAAAAAGAAAAAAAAAAAAAAACATTAATAAAGGGCTGTAAATGCCACATTCATTTCTGAAAACCTCAGCTAATCTTGCCATAGGTTGAG
Organism: Oxyura jamaicensis; assembly: GCF_011077185.1. Taxonomy (NCBI): domain Eukaryota; kingdom Metazoa; phylum Chordata; class Aves; order Anseriformes; family Anatidae; genus Oxyura; species Oxyura jamaicensis. The sequence goes on from NC_048893.1 coordinate 126,365,280, forward strand.
CGTTTGCCAAAACATGGTTTAATTAAAATTCTCCTGATTTAACAGGCATTCAGTTTTGCCCAGAAAAAAAGTTTTTCTATGGAGATTAGATTGGGGGTTGGGGGGAGAATGCAGTTTGTTTTACTTGTTCTAGATGCTGGGTTATTATGTAGTCTTCTCTTAATACCCTCTGTTATCTCCTCATTTTGAGAGTTGGATGGCGAAGGAGGTGAAATGGCCTGCATGAAGGGGCCTTAAGGCTAGAAGGACTGTGGGGCTTTTTAGCTGCTGATGAAATATGAACAGAGTTAAACCGTGTTTTTTTAGGAAAACTCAGATTAGTTGGAAGACAGGAGAAGGTGTTTTGCAATGTGTTTCACTCTATAGAACTATTTTTTCCATGTGCTTTATCAGTGGTACTTTGTTACCCCTTTTCATATGTTGGTTGCTGATGAGTACAAAAGGGAGATTTACTGGCAGCTGGCAGTTGGCTAAATGCAGTCTTGTTTTTGATCAAGGCCATGATGGATATATGAACTTGGCTGAATTGCCATTTGACCTTTTCTGAGAAACTTATTTTGGCAGGCAGATGGAGGAAATATGTTACTGGGTAAAATGAATGCCTTTGTTTAATATGGAGGAATTTTAATCTCTTGTGTTTTCTGTCTGCGGATTTGGAAATCAGGTGTAGGTTGTAATACATACACCTTGGAATGATTCGGTTCTTACAACCCATGGGAGTGGTGAAAGGAGATGTCGAATATACCTACACAGCGTTTTCCCTAAGAATAATCCACTTCCGCTACAGCAGTGCAAACACTTTGGGGAGGGGAATCTCCTGCATGCTACAGCTTCACTGTTGCTGATTTTTCGTTGGTAGATGTGATGATTAAAAAAATAAAAAAATCTCTTACAAGGAAGTGTATTGCACTAGTATTGTGGTAATACTTAATTGTCCTTTTAGCTATATATGTTTTTGTATTAAAAAAAAATGATAATTAAAATGCAAACTTAGGGCTTGCTTTTACTCTTTCTCTTCTCTCAATTATTGTTTGTTTTCCTTTTTTGTGTCTGTGTGTCTCCCTTCTTGTGTGGATGCAGGAGGAGCAGGAGGAAAAAGAGCCATGGTATTTCCAGCAAGTGTACGCCAGATACTGGAAGCACTATGACTTAGCCATGCGCTGGATGCGTAGGCACCAGAAAGCCTACAGGAGAGCCATGGAGTCCTTTTACCATCTACCATGGCCTCCTTCTGCAGCTTCTCCAAGCAGCCGCTACTCAGATTGGGATGGGAATGACCCCCCATGTACCCACGACTATTTTTCCAGCTATAAGCCTCATGGCAGAGCTCATCACCATAGCAGAGCTCAGCAGTATGCAGGTGCCCACCCAGAAAGGGAGGATGCTGACAGAGATTCTGAAATGGAGGAGGACTCCGAGTCTGAGGGGGAGATAGAGTATGACCTGAGTAACATGGAGATCACAGAGGAACTTCGCCAGTTTTTTGCCCAGACAGAGAGGCATCGGGAAGAACTGCGTAAGTCTGTGCTTGTTGTGTGTTTTTTCTGGTGCTTGGTGGCTGTAACACTGAGTGATGGGTGGCTTCAGAGTTTCTGGGTTTTGTAACAATTCACAGAAACAGACACTGCAAGTGAACAAACCAAACTGAATGAAATAGGCAAGACTGATGGTGCAGCTAAGTGCTATTCATTAGAAATAAGTCTCAGAAAATGTTTGAAGGTTCCTTCCTTCTGTAAGAGTGAGAGAACATTATCACTGCAAAGAGGAGAATAACATGTTTGTCTAGAAAACAATATTCAATTCTGAAGGAAAAAATCCAGAATTTTTAAGGTTAAATCTAGTTAACATGCTGTACATCTGAGAGGGGAACCCAGAGGAAGTGCTTCATTACATCACTGAACCCTAGGGTAAACCTCAATCTCGTTTATAATACGGAGCAGCCATTTTGTTTGTTCTTTTTTTGGCTAACCCAACAGTAAAATTTCAAGACCTTTCTCTTCTCCCCCTGCATCCCTAAGGTACTCTTCATTCTGTACTGTACCACAAGTGTCTATTTCGCATCTTGATCTGGAGCCAAGTTGTTAAGCAGGGGGTATAAGCCAAAGACTTGATATATTCTGCAGGTCTTGATCCTCAGAGGTATTGATCATCTTTTTTTTTTTTTCCTAACTGTGAAATCCCTTAAAAATATAAAGGATTATACTTATTGGTAGCTTACTGCATAATAAATATTGCGGGCAAATTTATGATCTGTTTTTAAAAAGTATGTTGAAATAGAAAATAGCCCAAGTGATTGTTAAATAGACCTTTTTTTGCGCAGCAAAATAGGGAAAAGTTCTAAAAAGAATGAGTAAGAAAGGCAATGGTTGGGTGGGAGAGATAAAAAATCATGTTATTCTAAGGTCTTTGATCAAAGGGTATCCAGTGAGCTGAGACACCTCAGCTTTAGCTTCCTGCTTTCTATCAGTATGATGCACCATTTCTCCAGTTAGCAGAGGAATGTGAGCTAAGGAACTCAGTGACACGCCAGACCTTTCTCATTGTGCTTTACAACAGAGAATACCATGCCATTGCTGCAACATTCCTTTAGTGAGGCACAGGATACTTGAAGATGCTCAGCAGTGCACTGTCTTTGAATTTATTTTATCTTTATGGTAATGATGTTTAAAGGTATGTGAGTGATTAAAGTGGTGTCCTGGAAATTAGGGAATCTGGGCTCACATGCTCTTTGTCCCAGATATCCCGTATGACCTTGGCATAGCTATTTTATCACTTCCTGACCCCTCACTGGCTGCTCTTGCTAAAAATATGATTTGGTCCCTTTTGATGAGCAAGTGAATCAGGAAGAGGTTTGTGACTCCGTGTACAGGTTTTGCTTTTGTTCATCTGCCAGAGAGATACTTGGAGCCTTTTGGAATAACGACGTTTCTGCTCTGTGCCATATAGTAGCCTAGTTCTGAGTAAGTGTGACTCTGTTCTCTTCAGTGACACTATTCCAGATCATTGTCCAAAGTTGAGCAGGGTCTGGCCTTTACCTACAGCATGCCTCAGTTTCTTTATAATTTGAAGTTTCTTTATGGTATGATAAAGTGAGGATAATAACTCTCTAATTCTTCAAAGCCTGAAAAAAGTAAACAAGTAACACATTTAATGGAAATATAAAAGTACTACAGAACTCTTGGGTGATAGGTGCTATCTAAATGCTAATTTCATGAGTAATTAAAAGTACAGTATGAGCTTGTTCAGAAATATTTTTTTCTTGCATGGTGGGGGGGGAAGGAAAAAGGAAAATAAAATGCATTTTTAATTCTGTTGAAGTTTCTCAAATAACATAAGCAGCAGGCAGAGGGGGAAATCATTTCTCTCATGGTATGGAAATTAGTTGGTACAGAGACCGTTCAAGGCAGCATTACTCTATGAGGTAGTGTTGTTCGTTTTCTTGGATGCCTTCTCTGAACAAAATCAAATTTAGGGATTCATTAAGCTGCAATCCATAATGACACTGTCGTGTTCTATCTTTCATACTGTGCTGAAGAATCATCATAGTTCCATATTGATGCTCAAGACAATTGAGAAAATGCAAATACACAAGAGAAACGCACAGTTACTTAATTCCCCTCTGATAGCTTTTCATTCGAATCCTGAACTGTATGTCTTGGGCAGTCCCAGCCCTTAGGAGCAGATCTGCGGAGAAACTTGAGCACTGTGAAGCTCAGTAATGCCTGAAATGTAGGTGTCCATCTCCGGGAGAGCCATCTGTAAGGCTGAGGTAAGAGTTTTACTGGGCATGTCAAAGGAGAATACCAGTAGTGACCCTGATGATCAGGTGGGGTATAAGGCAGCTGTTAGGGAGCATTAGGGGAAGGCAGTGTCTCAAGTTCTCTTTCTCTGATTTAAATAAAGGGCTCCAGGTGGAGTTTATGGCCTTCGATCCCTGCACCTTGACGTGCACTTGAGAGCAGACACCTGGCTTGCTCTTCCTTTGAAATGAGTGCTATGCACAAGTTTGATATATGCATATGGGCAGCTCACTGATGTGTGAGAGATGTGAAAAGAAGAGCAATGAGACAAATAGAAAGGGGGGTTGGGCACGTAAGGAAGGGGATACTGGTACAAAGGGTGCAAGATAGATGTGGCTTTGTGAAGGATGACCGCCACTAGTCTCATGTTTTGCAAGACCTGCAAAATTCTGCAGTCTTCTCGTATGTGTGATGAGAGCTTTGATATACCAAGTTAGATGCAGCTGGTTCTCACACATGATCCATATCTCATCAGTGTGTAGAAAAGTAATCGAATAGATTAAAATGAATCCTAGTTGATGTCAGACACTCACTTCCAGAGACTGCTGGAGGTAACAGAGTGATCATCAGAGGACAGTATCTTGCAAACTTCATTTAGAAGATGTAAGCAGGCCTGAGGTGTAGGCAGGAAAGTCGTGTATGCCTGAATGGTGAAATACAAGTCTTAACACTAATGGCAAAAAGAAAAGTTTCAGACCAGCCAAAAAGGAGAACTAACTTCAGGTTTATTTCATTTTTCAGTAACTACTGCAAAGTTACAGAATTTAGGAGTGTGCATATTTAGCAGGTTTTTCAGTTGTTTTCACAAGTGGGCATTTGCAGTCATTGGCTAACTTGCACAGTAAAGCCTTCGAAACTGGCAGACTCCTAAGTCTTGCTGCATGATTTAACACTTATGGGTATGGTTATTCACAAACAACCTCTTTTTTTTTTGTCTTGAAAATCATATCAAATCTTCATAGCTTTTATGTAATGTGGCACAATCAAGTTATGTGTTCCTGGAAAGCCCCATATTTATTGTGAGCAGAGTCTTGCTGAGGCAGTATGAGCTCAGACTTCTTAATGCTCTACAGATTTGTCTCATATTCTAGATATTCTGTATGTTTGGTTAAAGCCCCTTCCAGGCAGTTTTAATTTCTTTCCTTTTCAGTTGTTATCTTCATATGCAATCATAATCGCATGGTGTACCTACTTTTTAGGGGGCTTTGTTGTCAGGCTAGTCTGTTCTGGTTCTTCATCTAACTGATAATCCTAGTACTCCATGCTTCTAGGGGATGTTTTTAGTAGCATTTAGGTCTTCACTAAGGCTGCTGAAAATCATGAAGTCATTTCACTGAGTTATTGCACCTGTCAGACCTAGATAGTGTACTTAAATCTCCAAGCATTAAAGATACTAAAAATATAAAGGACTGAATACAGTAAATTGTCTTTTTACATTTGCAAGATCTAAAAGGACAAAAACCAAGAAAGGAAGATTCACAAGCCAAACAATTCAGTAAGTTGTCTAATTGCATGTACTTTATTTATTGCGCTTCCAAATTTAGCCTTTGAAGCATGGTTTGTCTTTATGCAGTTTTCCTTTGTTCCCTTTTTACATACAAGAGAAGATGACTGCTCTAATTGAGCAAATACAGCATTACAAGTACATCGGGAACCATTCTGTAGCAGTCAACAGGCAGTAAGACAGTGTCCTTTATTTAAAAGCAAAGCAAAGGAAAGTACTGTCATGTCAATTCATTACTGCAGCATAATGGTCTGTCAATTGTTAATGCGATGACTTTTTTTTTCCATTAAAGCCTCTGTTTGTGTTGCCCACACATACCCTCCAGCTGTTCCCAAAATAATGTTGTCTCAACTTAAAATTTTCATGGCAGGGGAAAACCTTTTTTAAAAAAAATGAAATGGTGAATGAATATGTTTGTTTCAAATCTGCGATTTGTAGATATTTTTTTTTTCCCCTTGGGTTTCCTTTCCTCTGAAAGATGACAGTTGCCACTGCTTCTCCTGTGAAGAGGGAGTAATGGAATTTTCCATGTTTTTAAACTTGTCTGAATAATACCAGAACCATTAAGTTTGTGGTTTTGTTTAAAGCCTTTGTACTTCTTTGGAAAATACAGACTTTCATGCAGGTTGTTTGTCACCATGCTTTTTTGCTTTCGCTTTTGGTAAATGCTTCTCCCTGTTCTTCATCTGCCTTTTGCTCTGTCAGGCTCTAGTTCTTACTCTTGTTGACCAGCATCTTTTTTTCCTGCTTCTCCCCTACCCCGAGACTGCCACAGCAGCGTGGATGGTGACCTCATAAATGTCTGCTCAACTTCCTTGGCTTGGTCATCACACGAACTGTTACCACTATCTTCATCATCTGCATTGCTGAGGTTTCCAAGAAAATTCTATGAAATAAGAGCGCTCTCTGCAACATGTATGGGTGTTTGTGAGTTGCTTTTGAGGCATGTTCTTCCATCAACTGAAAGAGAAATGTGGAAGGCTCTTTTTTTATGCCATATCTTTGCTCTTAACGATCAAACCTTTTATGCTGTAGCATCGGAATCATCTCAAATGTACACGCTACGTGCAATGTAGAAGTTGTATTATTTGGTACTGGAAGGCAACAGCAGAAAAATGCCTTCTTAGCACAGAAACAAGGAAATAATCTGTTTTCACCACTTTAATATTGAAAAGTAATGCTGGGCATAGCTTTATATCTGTTTAATAAGGGACGAGAATATCTTTTCACTGAGAGCATCATTTGGGGAACACAGATATTCCTAGGGTATGTGACAGTCAAGGAAATGTCCTGGGACCTTGGATCTGCAGACTGTGTCCACGCTCCCACACGTGTTGGCCGGTGGCTGTATAGGGCTTGGTTCTGCCCAAGCACGCTACGGATTGCTGGGCTGGAGTTGCAGCAGGCTTATAGCTAGCAGCATGGGAGAAGAAGCTAATTTGTTTCAGTGTAATTGCAGCATAGACATCGTTTTAAGAGGAAGGCGGAGGTCTCAACCATCTCCATTTCCTCATGCATTTGATAGAAATGAAGAATGCTTCAGTAGCTGTCTTAATATGAAGATATGTATTAAGCTTTGGAAACCTGTTTGAAAATCTCACCCTTTATTTGTCTAATGTGTTTCCATTAAAGGAGAGATGGTACTTCTTACCTCAAGTGGCTTGTTGAGAGGTTCAGTTTATTCATGTTTATAAGGGAGTTCGAGTACCTCAACAGGAAGTATGTGGAAGCCTTAGGTGGTAGAAGAACAAACGGTAAGATCTGAGAAGAGTTGTTTGTCCCGGACCTTTTGTTTAGTACTTAAGTTAGATGTCACCCCTATGACCAAAAGGCATCCTACTGACATCATCTTTACGGCACAAGAACAGGATCTGAACTTCCCCTTCTCCCAGAGAGCTTTTATCTGTAAGTTATTCAGTAGTCAATGAGGGGTCTGGTAGCCTGGCATTGTTGCTGCTCTAGTAAATCAGCACTGCGGTAAAATTCCTTGTGGCTGGAATTGTCCTGAGGATAGGAGAGGAAGGCCTGCAGGACAGAGACTGTGGCTCCTCTCAGCTGCCCAGCCCCTTGCCATCTGTCTGCTGGATCTGCTGTTGATAACTCTTGATAGTTGGTGGTCTCAGAAGGATACAGCAGGTGAGACCATGCCGACAGCTCTAGGGAAAAGTGGTATAAAAGGCTCTCTGTGCTAAGCACCGCTCTCAGGCAGTCTGTCATCACAGCCTATGCACTTTTCTGTTGCCCCTGAAATCCTTGGATTACTGGTTCTGCTGCCACGTGCAGCATTTCTGGATCTCTGAGTGGTTTTACTTAGGCGAGAGCTCCGAGTCTGTTCTGTGATAATGAATCTGAATTGAATCTGAAATGAATCAGCATGATGCTCACACAGCCCTGTAAGAGGACAGTGATGGTGTAGGCTATGAATTAAACATTTTCTAGCACAGCCTTTTATCTGTCTGCCTGGGGAACTGTTGCTCTAGCATGAACTTTTAAAGTTTCAGGGCGTAAGGCACTGGAGTGAACGTGAAAAGCATTGTCACGGACCAAAATGGAAATGAATGTAACCATGGTGTGTATTTTCTATGCTCTTTATCTACAAAATCTGCTCAGAGTCTACAGCAGAGCATGGCAGCAGTACATCCCAAGCGCTCAACATTTTTGGTCTCTATGTTACAAAGCAAACCTCCTGGGTGGATTTGCTTCGGGATACGTGACTTAGTCCTGCCAATTTTAATGTGGTGTTGTAAATGCCAAAACTTCAGAGGCACCATTTGCTTTTCAACATCTATCACTTTTCCTCAGTTTCAGCAGAAACATCCATATGAAATCCTTGTTCATCGTCATTAGGGGACTGTGGGTGCTGCATGGACAGAAACTGGAGTTCAGAGACTTCCTTCTGCCTGTCTCTTTTCAAAATTCACCTCTTTGCATGCTCAAAATCAAGTGAGAGAGACAGACGGAGGCTGTTAGGCTACCAGTCTCAGACTTCAGTGGCCTTTACAGACTTCCATCATGACCTCAGACCTGTCATTTGGGACTGGATCCACAAAACTTTCAGAATGGATGGAATTTAGAATCGTATCCAAAATAATCTTTTTTTTTTTTCCAACTATGCCTTCAAGAAAAAATTCATATGCAAAGGACAAGGTATCCGAAGCTCCCACGTGCAAGGGACAATTGTTGCCCTACCTTCCCTAGTGGCAGGGTTGAGCACCTCTGACAGCTTGCCCTGTGGTCTTCCGTGAAGCCCGTTCCAAGGAATCTAAATCACCTTCTGCTCCAGGAATTTGTGTCCAGAGTCTCTTTTTCAGATCTGGGCCTGTAATACAGGCAAGGTTTGTATGTCAACACACCCAGAAAGAGTTTTGCTGCAGCCATACAAAGTGCTCAGTATGGATTGATCCAGCTGTTCATCCGTGTTACAGTTATTTGCCTCCAAAGTACATAAGCCTGTTTATCCAGGTATCAGAGCTTTCCCCTGACGTTTTCAAGGACGTATGTCTCAAGCTGTCAAAACACTGCTCTGCCGTATGCTGAAATCATGGGAGCAATGTAAAATGAAGAATAAATCTTAATTGGATATTTGTACTGAAATAAATAACATGGGTGCTGTACTGATGATTGCTATTCGCATTTAGCTGGATAAGAATCTCTTGGGTTTAATTTCACTTGTACTTGCTGAAGTGGTTGTTGTTGCTCTAAAAAATCAACTCTCACGGAAATCAGAAACTTTGCCAAGGAATGTAGGTCCCCAGAGAGCATGTTGGACCTTGACTTTAATATGGCTATTCGATTAAAATAAAGCCCAAACTGTTGTGATCTCATTGTGCACAAACCTTGCCGAACACCTTCATTTCTAGGAGCTCTGCAGTTTCTGATGAGTGCTGAGTAGAAGGGCTGTGGAAGACTTGCCTTCAGCCTCATCAGTTGTCGTTGCTTTGGGATTTTTGGCCAGTGGTATGGTGAGGAGGAGTCTGAGAAATTGCAGAAGAGTCCAGATCATGAGGTGGCATCACAGGTGATGCGCTGGTTGCGGAGGTGTTGAGGTGGCAGTCAGCAGGGCATCTGGCTGGCTTTGGTGGAGTACAGGGAGAAGTATCTGTTTTTTCTGGTCTTCCCATTTCTCAGTAGGTAAATCTGGTGATCTGTCATTAGCTGCATTCCCTGTTTTGTGTTCCGCCCTTGGCATCAGCTGCTGGCCTCTGTTAAGGGCAGGCTCTTGGGCTTTAGGCTCTCCTTAGCCATGAGAGTCTCATGGCTCTCCTCAGTGAAATCTTCTCTTCAGTCAAGTCACTTCAACACTTCTTTCACGTGCAGTTTGCCCACTGAAGTCACAGAGGGGAGATGCGGAGCTCCTACTTGCCAAGTGTTAATGGGAACCTCCTGAAAGCCACGGCGCCTTTTAGGAAGGAGGCAGTGTGTGGGCTTCAGCAAGGGACTCTCTGTTCCTAGTGTCAAACATCTCCCTTCTGCAGAAGGCACACATCTGCAGGTTTTCTCTGGAGTGTTTTCCTAATGTTTTTGTTGTAGTTTTAATACCATCCATAGCAATTTAACCTTGTATATTTAAGTAAATCTAATTTAAGTTGCTAAAATGATGAAATAACACTAGGTGAAAGGCAGGATAAGAAGCAGAATCAAGCCTTAAGTTTGTGTGTTTTTTTGTTGTTGTTTTTTTATGCATCCTGGTATTGCTCTTAAACTATTGTGATGGCTTTAAAGTCCTAATTTATTCTTTTACCATAGTAGCAACAAGAAACTCAGAAGGTCAGAAGAAAAGTGAGTTTGCAAAGTTACCCCTCAGCCCCTTCTTTTACAAGTTTTGTTTTATATGTGTATATACTTTGCAGATTCCTTTAGTTTGACCCTCTTTCCAGATGTCTCTTACAAAATGATTGGTCAGGCAGCACACTGTAGGCTTTTTGTTGTGTCTTTCTTTTTTTTCCTAACAGCATGGAAAAAATGCATTTACTTGCTGAGATTAATTTTATCTGGATCAGTGATTGCTAATTCTGCATGGCTGCAGTAACGCTGACTTGTGGACCTGCTGGGTAACTGAAAGGTCAGTTTGTAGCCCACCTATGCTTTCTTTAAAAAAATCAGTGACGTGGTCACAGGATGCTTTCAAAAATCTTTGTGTTTCCAGTGTTTTTGATAACACAGCAGATTTCCCTGCATATACTATTGATATGCTTTGCAGTGTTATAAAGCAAACTTGAATTCAGCAGAGTAGTCTGTGGCTGGAGTCAAGAAGGAAATTTAAAGCTCTAGTGCGTGAGTTTGATTTAGAAGGCTCAGGCTATTTTTTTTTCCTGTGAGAGCACCAACTTCCAGTGTTATGCAGCCGTCTAGCACTCGGTACATCACAGAACACTTTCTTCCCAGTGCGTGTGCCCACTTTCTATTCAGGGCACATGTAAAAGCTGGTGGTGAAACATATGTTTCCTCGTTGTTCTGGTTTGCTTTTAACAAAGCCACTTTTAATTTTGAGCATTTCTTTGTTCCGTCTCCTCTGGCTGTGCCACATACGCGCGTGTATATACGGATACAGTTATATATAGACTTAAGTAATCCTTGTGTTTACTCTCGCGCTGGTGTCTTTGTCTGGCGTCAGCGTTGTTGCCATCAGCGACAGATTGGGGCTGCTCAGGGGGATGGGAGTGCAGAGTCAGCTGGTCTGTGTTTAATCTTCTTGCTGTACGTGATCCTCACTAGAGGCAGCTGCCAGTGCCTGATCCTGTACTAATTTCTGCGCGGTGGTCAGCGACTTCCTGGCTTTTTTATTCTCTTGGATGGCACACGGGTACAGCCCTGGTGCCTCTGATGTGATACACTGCACCGCCTGCCCTGGGCCTGTCTCCGTGCCCTGCATCCTGTGTAGGGCTGTCAGAGAAGTGCACATATCCATGTGCTACATACAGAGCGTTCATATTTCTAGAGCAGGCTCTCTTGAGGGTCCACTGGGCTTGCTTCATGTTCATGGGCCTTGATGCAGTTCATTTTCTGGTTGGGATAAGAATATCCCCTCTTAAGTGTCTCATTGCAAAAGGTGACAGGAGAAAATAAAACAAGTTACTGGTCATTTAGCTGGACAGTAACTGCTGTGACCCAATGCTAGGGTAAACACAAAGGTGAAGGCCTGTATTGTTTCTGTCTAGGAGCTTGGAAGCTTGTTTTGGATACCACAGAACAACCCTCGTGGTTTCTAATCCCATTTGTGAAACAGAAATCAGCCTCCTTAATTTCTGGTTAACTGCGTAACTTTCTGCCAGCTGCTTACCCCACAGATTTCCAAATGATGTGAGATTATTAATTCTCCTTAACCATCAGATAGGAAGGTATTAGGCTGCTTTTCCAGATGAATTACACCGAGGCATGGTGTGGATAATTAACAAGAGCGATGCACAGCACTCAGTAGGAAACCTGGAAGTAGAGCACCTTGGTGCTAACTTACTTCCTGGCTTTCTGTTCGTTGGGATTTCAGAGAAAACATCTAGTGACTTGCTGACTATTTTGCCTTCTGTTACAGAACTTTGCTCTTCAAAATGTGTAGAAAAAGTCTGTTACTGTAAAAGAGGTGGTATCAAACTGAGTACTTCAGATTTGCGAAATCTGCTTTCTGTCCGCTCTGACAGCCTGTTGCAACTGCATCTTCCTAGGAGAGTACACCCTCTTTCCTTAGACTGTTTCCTGCTTTTACTGGTAAGTTTTTCAGTTTCAGTGAACATTTCTCAGTGCCAAAGCCAGGTTAGGTCTTTTTTCTTCCCAGCCCATTCACTCCTGCTGCCACTTCAGTTCAGTGTGTGGTGCCAAAGACACTGAACTGTACCGAGATTAAATACAACTTTTTTTGTAGGTTGCATTACATGCCCCCTTAGGCAGTTGTACCGGCATCCTTGAGGGGCTTGGGAACTAGAGTATGCAACTAAGAGAGAAGGAGGGGAGCAGAAACTGCCTAAGCTAGTTTTGTTGCTGAGAGGAGAAAAATGTCCGTGGAGCCATGGTTTCTGCATGCCACAAGCCTGCCAAGGAATCACATCTGCTCTTACTTCAAAGCCTGTAACAGAACATTTTCTTTTTTTTTTTTTTTTTTTGGAGTATATTGCATTGCTTGTAGATATATGTGGTGAAATACTCAATTTCTTTAACTCGTTCCCTCCTCAGCTAGCAGATGGAAAATGTCAGCATAGATGCTTGGGTTTTTAATGCCTTCAGCATTTTTGGTGGCTGTTTCACGGCAGTCGTCATTCTGGTGACCGAGAGCTTATCATTGCAGGCCTTACTCCCCCCAGAAGTCACCTTTATTCCAGAATAGTATTGTCAAGCCACTTACTTGATTTTACTGCATCGGTTAGAGGGCTGCTGTTGTAAGATAAAGCCTAGTTGTCTCCCCTTTGAAGATCAGGCTTCTCCTGTTAAAAATGATAAGGGAGAAGTTACCTTGTGTCATGTGTGATCCTTTTGTTATGGTTTTTGCAAGCGGGATGTTTTAATGAGAAGTTTAAACATAAGTCTGTTTTCCCTAAGCCAGCTCACAGCTAATACAGTGCTGTTCATTCTCCTATAAAATCATCGCTCTCCTCTTCCAGTGCATTTTCACACTTTCCGTAAGTTGCTCCAGTGTTTCAAAGTAACCCTCCAGCAATCAAGACCCTGCTGTTTTCAGGAGCCCAGAATATTTTATCTTTACAGGCGCGGGGGTAAGTCGCAATCATCTGCGTGTCTCAGGCTCCCACTGATGGCAACTCCTGTCCTGCAAAGCTTTGCACTCGATAAAGAGTAATGACTGCGGTGTCAGCTTTCTGGAAATGCAGATCTCTGAGAGCTCTGTAGAAATTAAACTCCTGGAATATCCTCTCCACAAATCCTTAAATTTAAATCCTTATTTTGTTGGAATTCCTTCAGGTAAAGATTTGGGTTTTCCCCATGGCATGCCTGGTAAGTAAAGGCATAATGAAATGGTCTGATGTTATCACTTCGGGGAAACTCGTGTAAGTTTATGGAAAAGGTACTTAGCTTTTTGGGGGAGGTGGAGAAGCCAGCATCTTGCTCTGAGAAGCCTGCGTGGGCAGAATTTAAACAGCAGATAGGCCTGTGGGAAGCGGCATTCAAAGACAGGGAACTGGGAGGCTTTAATCAGTACAAATGGGTGGTGTTTAACTCTCAGTGTGGGCTGCTCGAGATCGGCTCAGGTAGCATTTAAGACAAGATGAGAGAGCTCAGAAAGTGCGCGCGCAGCAGTAACAAAATCATTCGTCGCTTGAAATAAGCAGACAAATATGTGAAGGGGGTATGGGTCAGTCTGAAATCACGGAAAAGAAAAAGCAGATCAAGGCCGGGGAAAGTGAGATAATGCCTTGAAGAATAACGTGCTAGCTAAGCAAGAAGCTGCAAGTCAGCAAGGCCGTGGGATGCTCGGGGCAGGCAAGAGCTGGGTCTTGTGCCGAAACTGTCCTGGTGTGGGGCGGGGTGGGCTGTGGGAAACGGCCCCAGAGAACTGAGGAGAGCTGCCCTCTATAAAGACTTGTCTCCATGCAAGGGAATTTACTTGGGTTTTGGTTTTCAGGTTCATTTTTTTTTCTTTTTTTTTTCTTTCTCCTTTTAATAAGAAAAGGATGAATTCCAGAGAGGAAATTTTTTGATCACTTCTTAAGCTTCTCAAAGGATATGACAAACAAAGAAGAGCAAAGTAGTTCAAACTTAAAGTATATGACGTTCTCCTTTTTGGAAAATAGGAGAAACGAGACCTCTGAGTTTCTGAGGAACCTATAGGGAAAATTGCTTACAGCTTGAAGGGCTTAGGTCACAGTTTTGGAGGAAGTATGCAAGATGATGCTTGTGTGCATGTGAAGCCACAAAAGCAGTGAACAGCTAAGATGTTAGTTACCATTTATCCCGCTTTCAGCAGTCCCTGAGTATGGACGTGGTTGTCTATGTTCATTCACACTTCTTTTCACCTAGAATACCTGAAATTAAAAGTCGGTATCCATAGCAGGCAGGAAAAAGTCGGCGGAAGAAAAAACTCCTTTCAGAAGGCATGGAAGTACTGATGATGCCCCAGGAGACAGTATGAGGTGGGCAGAGATCTCGGTGTTCCTCAAAGACAAAGGAAAAAAAAGATTTACTGCAACTTGGGGAAAGAGGTCTCAACTGTTTCTGGCCAGGTAGCGATGGCTTCCCAGCTGAAATGGACTGAGGAGGAACAAGTTAATTCTGCAAATGGCTTCAAGAGAGAGGAGACTCTTGGGAACTAGAGGAACTGGCCAGTGGTGCTTATCCTTTGTGCAGTAACCAAACACCACCACCGCTGCCTTGCCTGCCCTGTGAACATTTGCAAAGTGCTGTTCCACAGCTGGGGGAGGGTTGCCAGTAGGTGAAGCTGAACGCTGTAAAGGAAAGCACATTTATTTTAGTCTATGTGAAGTGGAAGGAGGAACTGCTCGGAATTGTGTAGAAATTGTTTCACATTTATTGCTTGGCAGCACAATGACAAATTTGGAGTGTGGAGATCAGATTTGAAAATGAGCTGGGGACTTCATTGCTGCGGGCTGAGAATTATTTTTCTGATAAAAGCCCTACTACCTAATTCATAGACGAATGTTTGGCGCTTGCTTCAAAGAAATGCCGGCTGCCATTGCAGGTTATTAACAGCTTTAAACAGCTTACGGTTGTTTTATTGTTGTTTCCAATGTCAGGGACTTGTCATCTTTTTGATGAAAAGGTAATTGCACCTGTAGCACTGGTTGTACTGTTTTAAAAGTAAATTGAGGTAATGGAAAGAACCCAGGCTGGCTAGAAATAAGAGGTTTGATTTCGAGGCCCTGTCCCACCAAAGGTAGATAGCGAGCATCACAACAGGACAAAACTGTCTCTGCTGCTGTGTGTTTCTTCTCTCCATGTTTGGCTGGAAATATGGCTCTTATAAAAGCAGTGGTTGGCACTCCCATCTTCTTGGCTTCTTGTTCCGTGGTTGTCCATGATAACAAATGGCACTATCACTGCCGGTGGAGTTGTCACAGCAGCGTCTTTCCACTGATAAAAGATCTGAAACTGCGGCTTCTTCCATGCAGCTACGATGGTGTTGCTACCATACCTGTGCTCGAGTTTGGCCTTGCTATTAAAAGTTGTGTCCCTGCAGCAGATTTCTGTCCCCAGGTGGATTCTCTAAAGCTCATTCTCATGTCTGAGACTATGTAACAGAGTTGCTCTGGGAATTGTTTTGCCAGTAGCTACGGGACAGCAAAAGGCAGGCTGAGAAGTTAAGGGCCGGACGTGTCATTGGTAAAATGTAAAGTGAAACACATACATCAGAGGTTCACCAGGTAATTCTGAGAGTGGAATTTGAATTGATATTATTATTTTGATTGTTAACATTAGGATCTGCAGGTTTATGAACTGCTCCGTGCCTCAAATGGAGATTGCTGCATGCTAACCTTCAATCCACTCATCCATCATAAAGCTTCTGTTAGAAACCCATTTAATTTCCAAACAGAAGAATTCATTACATATCTCCAGAGAAATTAATTTTTCTTCAGTGTTACTGTGTGCAGTGAGCTATCAGAGAGCGTTCACAGGCAGGCGGGGAAGCTGCTGGCTCTAGCATGCAGCTACGGAACGGATGAGTAACATGTTTCCGTGGGCAATGCAGAAGTAGAAATGGAATTACTTCTGTCGCTCAAGAGTCAACAAACACAGGTTTGTTTCATTGCCTTGACGGAGTTTTGCTGTGTAACCTACAGCAGGAGACTTTTCCAGCATAGATTCTGGGGTTTTGTTGAAGAATATTGAGTGTAAGTTGCATAAGTTGCACCAAGTTTATCCATTAAGTGTGTTACCTAATTGTTGGCATCCTGGTGTCCCAGTAAGTTTGCTTCGGTGGGATGCAAGTGACCTGGGCAGCCTGAGTTGTCCTCCTGGTGCTGGGCCCGCTGCAGGCAGCGTTAGCACTTTTAATTCAGACCTTCTGGTTCAAATGGCCTGACACCAAATAAATCCTGCCCTTCCAAAAACACATGTGGACCTCTAATGTATGTTTCCTCATGTTCTGGCAATGCAGCACGCTTTGGGGGTGTGCCCTTAAAGCAGAATCACTGAAAGCGAAACATCCCCCAGGAGTAGGTTGCTGATGGCCCCTCAAGCACTCCTGCCCTTCCCCTACCGACACAAAGCCAGGGATGCTGTTTGAAGTGGCGGGACAAGAGCGTTCCCCATCCCTCTGTGACAAGCAGATGCCAGAATTGAAGTTTCTGATCACGCTGTTGAAAGTACCTATTTTCTGTGAATGAGGTATGGGGGATAATTCATTTAGTAAGGCTGACAGACAGTCACTTGGCTGCTCCATGCAGTGCTTTGCAGTGTAAGAATAAACTGCAGATGCTCGACACAGATCTGTCAGGGTACTTAACTCGGGTTAGGGTTTGCAGATGCCGTGTGTTTGGTAGAAGCTAAATCTCACTCTTAGAGGAAGAGCTGGTAGCACCAAACACTGGGAAGCACATCCTGCACGTGACTGATGTGTCCTGAGCAGCTGACTCTGTCTCTCTTGGTTTTTGGTGGTGGTGGGTTTTTTTAAGAGAAATAAATAAATGAGTGCTCACATTACTAATGTTCTGTTTCCATGACACAATTTAGAGAACCATCTCATTTGTTATTGGTAGGCAAAGGAGTTCAACGCTTGCCAGGTGATCTTCATCTTGTAGAAATGTCCCCCATAAGAGGGGAGCCTTGTGTGCCCTTTGCTGTTTTAACTGCCTACAGCATTATTTGCTCCATCAGAGTAGCACCCACAAAGCAGAGGTATATTTGGGCGTGCAAAAGCAGATTGGGGTTTACCAAAGAGGATTGTTGAAGACATATTGGTCCAAGTGTTTCACCTCTCTGAAGTGTTTCAATCCTCTTTAAAAAATGTGGCGCAGTAAGGCTGTCAGTTCTCAACTTTGCAAGTCTTGAGAAATGGCTGAGGTTGGGTAGTTTATCTAAACACAGTGCTTACAGCTGTGTTTCATTGGATACACTTGAGGGCTGACACTTACTTCCATGAGAGATCGGTTTGTTCACTTTCAAGGAGTAGTAACTGATTACATTTTCTGTTGGCTGTGGTTCAGCTGAAGTTGCATTGTCCTGTGCATTGTTTCATTATCTCAGCTGCTAAGTAATTACATTTGGAAACCAACTCTTGTATTTTTTTTTTTCTTTTCAGGGCATTTATATGTTAGGGAGGAAGTGAAGTCATGCTGATTTTTACTTTTTACTAACAGAGAGGTTTTCTACATTTTTAGTGTGCAAATCCAGGATCTTCTTCCCTTGAAGGAGTTGGCTGCACCCTAGAAGGGGTGGGTCTGGGCTGTTTAGACCCACCACAGTTGTGAATGTGTAATATTTTTAAAGTTAAATAAAATGCGATTGGTTGATAGCTCGCTAATTTACATCTCTCGTGGTTTATTTATCTAGGGAGACAGCAGCAGCTGGAAGCTGAGCAACAAGAAATGTACGTGGAGGCTGATCAAGACCTGCACAGAAGCACGAGGCGTTCTGTGGAGCCGCCTACAGAAAGACCCGGGGAGAGACGAATGGTAGAAATGGAGAAACTGTATGGTGCTGAAGCTGCCAAAATCCTAGCGATGGAGACTGCCATGCAA
This sequence comes from Oxyura jamaicensis, assembly GCF_011077185.1. Lineage (NCBI taxonomy): Eukaryota > Metazoa > Chordata > Aves > Anseriformes > Anatidae > Oxyura > Oxyura jamaicensis. The sequence continues at coordinate 126,383,222 of NC_048893.1, forward strand.
CTTATCTTTGATAGAAATTGTGACAAAAAACAGCCCAAATACTGGCCCATTATTCCCCTCAAGCTGTGAGTACCTGGATTGTGCTCTGACCTGGCACTGAGCTGTAGGGATGGGTGCCTCTGGCTGTGCTGCTGAAAGAATAATTTGCAGATTTTGGTTTTGGATGGGCTTTAGGGTAGAGGCTAGCAAGGGCACAATGTTCTTCTGCCCTATGTTCCTTTTACACCGTCAGTGATGGTCACAGTCCATTCTACTTCCGTGCCATTGCTGACTAGTAAAAGGAAGGGATAGTAATATTCCTGTCTAAAATCAGAGTTTCACTTACTTGATTCCAGCCTGTCTTTACCATACTGTGAGAAGTGTAACAACATCTATACTTAGTGAACTGGGAGAACTTAAAAGCAATGACAAAAAGACTATACAAAGTATCAGCTGTTCCCATTTACAAATCTGAGTAGTCCCACTTTCTAGTCTTATTAAATATAGTAAGCATTGGGATCCAGCTTAACACAGCACAACGAAGTGTTCTGTCTGGTAATCCTTGATTTTTATTTTATTTTTTTTGAGAACCAGGAGCCCACTGGCCAAGACACAACATATCAGATTACTGTAGTCCAGCCATCTCAGTTCTTTTTAGGAGGCTTATAATGAAGCAGGAAGTTTTTCTTATACACTGATACTTGTCTGGCAGGAGTTCAACTCTGAAGCAAAATTAGGTAGGAAAATGAAGGGGGTGGGGGAAAGTGGGGGAAAACCTGGTGTGGCCCTGCCTGTTAGAGATCTGTTTAGCAGAAGAGATCCTTAGGAGGACAAAGCATGCTCGGAACCAATGCCAACAGTGACTTTTGCCATTCTAATAAAAAGCATCTAATTGGCTTGAAGGTGGAAAGAAGACATAGTAGCAGCCTGATAGACTGAGGGTACATCTGTCCGTGCTCTGCAGAGGTCTGGAAACCATGTTAGCCCTGAGGGCTACATTTATTTTGGGTTTAGCTCTCCAGTGCCCACCTGTGTGTTACATGAACAAGGCATAAACATATGCAAATTCATAATGTACCTTGGTGTGTGTGCTCACCCATCTGCAAAGGCTGTTGGGCTCCAGTTCTGTTGCTCTCTCTGCTTTTGTGCAGTTGTGCTTGCCCCACTAAAGCTGATCTGCCAGACTGAGGCACGCAGCCCGTCTGTGCAAGAGAGGCAGGATGGACCCCTTAGTACTGGTGATCCTGTAGAAAATGGTACCCTGACCACTTCAAAGGACTTTCTCTGAAGCACTGCTGCTACGTATCATTGTGTGCTGGAGAGCAGTAGTTTGTATTAAGCACTGCTACCATGCCAGGGCAAAGGAACATTATGCTGTTTTAATTCTGACAAACATTCGTGCACCGCCTTTGCCATGGAGAAAGTCACAGCTGCAATTAATTTTAATTCATGCCCCTTGTGTCTGGTGTCTCTTGTATAGCACGTGTAATTTGTAATATACAGCGGTAGTTGCTGTGCCCTCTGCAGCAGCCAGCTGCACCAAAGCAAGTCTAAGGTGTAGTTGGGAATCTCTTTGTTTCTACTAGGAGTTAGTATGTTTTTTTTCAAATCAGGATTTTCAGTTCAGTTCCACCTCCTTCACTTTAGATGTAAAGAGATCTGAAAATTTAAAGTCCTGATCTCGGAGACTTGTTACTGATGTGATTGATTTGAAAAACTGGTGTGTGACAGGAGAGGGAACAGTAGTGTTATGAATTACAGTCCTGCATTTGTCTTCACTCTTGTTTTGTGGTGGGTTCTGTCAGAAATCTACTGTTCTGTTTGGGCTTCTATGCTGACCAAATAAATTCTCTTAATAACAAGTTGTAATTGATTTTTTTAAATAAAAGTCCATACTTCAACACTCCAGTTTTCATATGCTAGAGCCTTCCTTTAGCTGTTCAGAGAGGGTTGCACTGAGAGCAAGCGCAGTTTTAACACAGTGAGAAGCAGAGAGTGTTGACAGCACTTTCACAGGAACGTCAGTCAATACCTTTCACGCGTGGTATGGTACAAAATGGATGGGAGAGCTGTTGCATCCACTGGGGGAAAAACCTGTCCCAGATCACGTGCATAGGTCTGTTTCTCTTTGAAGTGTTTCCCGTGTGGCAGTGATGTCTCCCCTGCGTGGTTCAGTACAGAAGACAGAAGGGGGGTGTAGGACTGGGTTGTTCTTACTTTCAACCGAGTTCTTGCTGTGGATGTTTCTGTATCCAACTGGTTCTGCTGGCAGAAGCAGAAATTCTGGTCTCCTAAAGTATTTGTAGAGACTTCATATAAGAGAAACATTGAACTCCTTTCCCACTTTAGACAAAATATACAAGAAATTTCCTCGCCTTTGTTTCTTGTAACTTTTTCTAAGGGGTTTTAGTGTGGTTTGTGAGGTTGAAAGTAGAGAGACCTGGATAAAATGTTCCCTAAGAACTATGCAGTAATGCCTGAGAGAGAGGAATCCACTCTTGTGGACAGAGTTGCTGCCAAATAATCTCTTTACTGTTCCCAAATTTCAAGAGACTGGCTGTTGCTGGTAATTGGCCAGAAGTCCCATTTAGCTGGTAGTTCAGTGGAGCTTGGAGACTTTGTGTTCTAAGTCTTATTTTGAATCCTGTGACATTTTGCAGTCCTAAGAAATACCTCAAAAAAGCACGTGATCGTGGAAGCAATGCAACTGCATTTCAAAAATGCACATTTAGTCAGAATGTCTGGAACGCCTTCCTTTCTTGCGCACTTGTATTGCACTGAAATCCTCCATCATCAGACTGTGTGTCTTTTTGTTCCCAGTATTACAATGTTATGCCACCCTCTTGAATAGAATGCAACCGAGATGCTGCAGGCTTAATTCTCCCTTGTCCAGAATATCATGCCATCACTTTCAGTTACAACAGCTGCTTTACGGTCCTGCTCAGAGGGAATTCTTCACTTGCTGGTGATGCTATTTCTCATGAGCTTTTCCCAGCTCCAACAGAAGGAAAAGCACCTTAAAGCCACAACCGTGAGCTGTCATACAAGCAATTAGTCTTAATTTCAAAAGTTGTTTTTTGTACTTGCTCATTTTCAGAAGAAGATGAAGATGAGCCTCATCCTCAGAAGAAGAGTGTGTGACTGGTTGAAGATTCTTTTGAAGATTGGAGAAAAATGGTAATGGGTCTTTTTTACTGTAAGCGTTCTTAGAAGAAAAAAAATACTTTCAGAACTGTCACAGTATAAATTTAACGTACAGATGAAGCAATGACCTCTCGGTCTCCTATCAAAAGAAAAACTGCGTGCACTTACGCAGTGGTGACATTGTCAAGGACACTTGTCCTTATAGAATTATTTCCCCATAAAACAAGTGACAGTGCAGTATGCCTGTGTATACAGGTAAACTGAGGGGAGACTAAACAACTTTGACTAGCATAATTTTTCATCAAAATTATTGCTAAATAGTCCTTTGATGGTAGTCTTGTATAATGGCTAACTGCACATGCCTCGGAAGGAGCTTTAATGTAAAGCAACTTAAACTTCTGTAGCAGCTTTTATGAAGGATAAATACATATATAATACATAAGGGATTTGTTCATTCTTACCTCTTTTGCTATTTGCAGAAGCTTCTCAGTCATTATATGAATATATTTCAAATATCATCTTAATCAATTGTTGCGTTAATCAGAGAACAAGTCTTTGGACAGGAAGCAATACTCTGATTCGACTGCTTAAATCTGGGTGTATAAGTACAGTTTTTGGCATGCTGGTCTGAATATTTTAGCTGAAAGAATTACAGAGTGGTCAAGTTTATTGCCTGAACTGTGAAATACAGTCTGTTAAAACGAACCATCCGGAATCCTGTTGTCCTAGTTTCTTAAAAGTATAAGTTTCTGGGGAATATGCTATTTGATAAATGATACGTGCACGCTGCAATGAAAATCTGTCTTCATCTTTGTGTGTTAATTCATCAACCATCTATTCTGTCTATCCTGCTGTGTTGTCTCCTATGGCCATGCTGGGATAGTCCAAAGGAAAAAAAAATCTCATGGACTTTATCTTATGTAGAATAGCAGCCTGTAAGCAAGTCTCAGCCACTCCTGAATGGTGATTACGTTTAAGTAGGAAGTTCAAGGCCTCACGTCCCTTTGTATATTCCTGCGTAGCTGGAATTGCTGAGCTAGTGGATAGAGGCGTGTGCATTGGAGCTTTGGTAGGTGATGAACTGTGACTTTGGTATTCAGATATTGTCTTGGAGACCTAGCCGTTGTAACAGAAGAATTGTCTGGACTTCATCCATGTAGGTGAGCACATCAGCATCAATTTTAACTATAAATTTCAGCAGGGCAGGAGCTTCTCAGAAGTCATTTGACCAAGAGTAAAGAAAGACTTGGCTTGGTTTGAGCTGTGTGTGTAATCAGGATTCTCTGTGGATAGATTCTATTAATGACACAGTCACAGAAGGATTTTTCCCTTTTAATCATGAATCATTCTGTTCTAAGAAAGCAAGCAAACAGAGTATGTGGTTTTTGAAAAGAAAATACTTAACAGCCTAATGGTGCCAATGCCACTGGCTGGCTTCCTAAACTACACTGAGATTTTTTGCCTGCAAAGCCTTTTGAAAGGCCAAAATAGACAAAATTGCTATCCCCATGGCTGCTGCTTACATCCACCCCAAAGAAATACCATTGTGAGGAAGAAGGGAAAAGAAGAATGGAAAGAATTGATAGGGCTGCTTTCCAGAGCTCTGACTGGTCCTCAATTTTTAAACATCATTTTAAATAAAGTAACAGTTCACCAAAATCTGGGTTCAATAAAGCTGTGAGACAAGAGTCTGTCTATCAAGGGCTGTTAAATATGGAGTTAAACCATTGTGTTGGGATGATGGAAGGCTACACCTTACTAGATGCTGGGAAGGGGTTAAAAAACCCTGCTTTATTCATGGACTTCTCTTACAATGTCCTCTAGACAGCTGCTGTTGGGTGACCGTATAGAAAGCTGATGAGACCTCTTACCTGCTTATTGTGATTTTCAGAATCTTCCCCTGTGCTTATACCGAGATCAAGATGGAATAGCAGTCCTGAGGTTCCTCTTTCAGCTGTCCAACACTTTTTTTTTCTAGCTACAGAAATCACCCCAGTGGCTCAACTCCACCAAAGCTCACTGCCATCTTGGGTCTGCCAGCAGCTCTCGGCTGTGTGATCACTCCCTAGCTGTAAGTCAAAAGGAGATGAGTGGGAAGAGCCCTCGTAGAAAGCTTTTTAAAGCTTATTTGTAGTGAAAAGGCTTGAGGGAAGCACTCACTTGTGCAATCAGATGAGCATATCTACGGAAGTGGCAAACTCCACAGACCTAAGCGTTCATAACTTAATGTTGCCACCACTGGAAGAGGACATATGAGCACATTTCATACTGCTTGCAGCCTTCAAGGGCTTTTACTGCTTTGATATAAAAACAATCCCCTTGCACTTGCATGTTGAGCTAGCTTTCCCTATTACAAATCATATAGAAAAATGTGTTTTTTTTCCTTGCTGGACATACAAGATATACTTATTTAGGCAAACCCATGAAAGGGTTTATCCCAGGTTTTCTATTTTCTTCATTTCTACTCTCTGAGTTTGCAAGCTTGCCAACACTGTCCCAGTGAGCATGCTTAGGAGATCCTGGTCTGTACCCTTTGCTTTGGTGTGAACAGTGGCAGGAACAGGAGGCCCAAATTCAATTGCTCAACCCTTTTGGTCTAGCCATGTACAAGCATCCAGCAAGACAAAGCCCATGCCCTTATGTTTCATTAATTTTGACTCACATAACTAAGCTTTATTCGCTTCCTTTGCATGGGACGGGAAAAGATCTCCTGGGTCATCGTGTCTAGTTTTTGTTACCTCCGGCAACCACATCGTCTAATCCATTTCAGAAACTAATTAGGCTCCGCTTTGAAACAAATTCCATTTCCTGCCACCCCCACTTCCACTAGTTTAGGCTGCATGGCCTGCTTCATACTTGCAATGCACAACAGAATACCACGAGTTCTATGAGTTCAGATTAAGTTGTCCTTTGTTAGCTCCAGACTCGCAACGCAGGTACAGATCATGTACCTTGGCTTCTTTTTGGATTGATGGTGATGCTGTGATATCCTCCCCGAGCAGAAGGAAAGGAGTTACTCTTGTGACAGAAGTAAATGCGTGAAGTATGTTTTTACTTAAGAAGTAACTCATCAAAGGGCACACTTCTCGTCTGCAACATATTACATGACGTGATTGAGTAATGGCTGATGGCTCCTATCCCACTATCTTACTTCCGTGCAAAGTGGTGAGGTTGAGCTAAAACTTCAGACAGTTACGCTGCAATGCACTCAAAATACAGCGGTTTGGTGGATTCTTTACAAGGCTGCAGGATATAAATCTGAAATGGACTGTAAAACAAAAGCAAACAAAACAATAGGCATCACATAAATGACGCAATCTCTGGGGAGGTATTTCTATTCATTATTTACATCACGTTTCTATGCATCTGTTGATAAATTTAGGATTTCCAGTAAGGCCAGATCACCCTGCACTAGAGACCAGAAAGTGTTTGCTGTACTCAGTCTTGCTGAGCACAGCGTGGTTTTCATTGCGCTGCTCTGCCACGGGGCTACACTCGGTAGGTCTCAGCAGTGCCATGGTGGGTTTTGGTCCTGGTTCGATCCCACAGCCCCAGGCACTCCAGGGACACACGTAAAGTCCTTCCTTAGCACCTCCTCTGAGGAGACTTGCAGCCAAACTGAGGTCAAACTAAAGGGGAGTTGAATGCCAAGTCTTTGTTATTTTATCTTTTCTGCTGGCTGTTGAACTCAAAACATGCAAGCTATACAGCTTATTTCGTGGCTTGCTCTTGCTCTGAAAGCCACGATGCTGAGTGTGTGTGATATGACCGGGTCCCATGGCAGCAGGCCGTGATATCATAAGCACCAGGTGATTAATTCATTTCAGGAACACGCCAGAAAGAACAGCTGCAGTGTGACAGAGAACATCCTTCCTCCAGAGCTGCTCTCCTCTAACAGCAAAGACAACAGAGAGACCTACTGACAGTCAGTGCTCGGTGCTCCTTCCTTTGCTTGTTCTGTTGAGATGGTCTCTCTTCAGGTCACCCGCACCTCCGGTATAAGAGCATGAGCAAGTACCTGTGGAGTGCAGAAGTGCTTCTACAGAGTGCTTCTAAAGAGATTAGTTCTTTGCCCTTCACAAGTGAGTTTTATAGCACAGACCCCCTTTGGTAAGATGTCCTATACTTTCCCTGTCAACAGCAGTTAAATCTTGTTTGGAAAGGGAAAAAAGAGCTGCCCTAGTGTGGTCTTTTCACTTCCATTTCTCTTTTAGTCTCTCAGTGTTACCTGCATCATTATTCAAGTGCAGCAAAATAAAATTTCTTTCTACAGCATGGCTATAATCAAAGCTTTTTTTTTTTTTTTTTTTTTTTTTTTGAGTACATTGTTAATAATTAACTGCAGTAGTGGCTTATGCTACATGGTGGAAATTGTCATTCCAGGCATACACTGCAGTGTGATAGTCCCCCTCCGCTTAACAGAATTGTTCAGATCATTCCAAGAAGGTATCACATCCTACTGGAATAAAACATGCCAATAGTTCATACTGTTGAAACTTTAAAATGCCACATTAAAAAGTGGTAATTTAACAATTTTATTTAGCTAGTTTAAGTTCCTTAATGCCAGGCTTTTGAGGTGTGAAGTGATGTAGGACCACCATGATGCTAGAGAGCATACAACGGGATCTCAGCTACAATGTAGATTTTTTTTTCTAATAGAGTGCCCAAGGTTATAAAAATAATCATGAAGAAGTGACAAAAAGTGCTGACTTTGCTGATTTTCCAATGTTATTTTCATTTCTTGGTTTCCAGAAATAAAATCGGATTTTTTTATATACTTCTTAACTAGGCAACCTTTAAAACGTTGAATGGTTTTAGGTAGTCACACTTTGCGGCACTTGAAATAACAAGTGAATGCACGCTCAGCGTAGGAAAAACACCTACACTGCCTCTCCCACTGCTGCCATCACCGCAAAGCTACCTGCAATTAAATGGATATGCACTGCAATGCATTTTTTCTGCCAGTGTCCTTCATACTTCAGATCTCTGAGGACCCAGCTGAACAGTTTCCAGATTTTTCTTCCCTCCGTTTTCAGCTCACCCGCGTTTTCCTCTTTCTCTCTGATATTCTGTTTCACCAAGTTTCTATCCCAGCTCTGACCTAGCTTGTATCCCTCCACCCCAACACCTGCTTTTGGCAGCCAAAAGTCTCCCAGCTCCTGCACTCCTGTCCATCTCCCATAGGCAGGGGATGACATGTTGCCCAGACACCCAGCAGTCAGCAGAGCAAGTCAGAATGACTAATCTAGACAACCAGAAAAAATGCTGAAATCAGAGTGCCAAGACTGCAGTGTTGCCCTCAGCACCTGCTCAGCAGCTCCAGCCCTGACCTGGCCGAGAGAGGATCACCCTCTCCTCTGGTCCTGGTTAAACCACAAAACTCCCTCCCTGCTGTGCCAGTGGTGGGAAGGGTGCTGCTGCCAAGCCATCTCCGGGCAGACTCCACCTGGAGTAAATATCCCACTTGTTTTAGCTACTGACCAAAGCCTTTAGAAGTCACTGTGCAGTGAAGCCACCGAGATCCTGTTGAGCGCCAGGGGAAGCTTTTGAAAGACTTCCCCCTTAGTGGGAGGAATTACTGGGTACAGAGCTTGGGCTTCACAATCCATCTGTTTAATTTGCAGTGTGTCTCAACAGTACATCTCTGTCAACTCCATCTCTTCAATGGAAAGGCATAATTGTAATTTAGGAGCTCAGCCATTTGAAAGACCAACCAAGCAACCATGATCTATTCCCACCCAGCAAATGAGGATGTTGCTAAGGCAGTTTCTCAATTTAAGAATCATTTTATCTCTTTTCTTCTCTCTTTTCAGCCCTCTTTGCCAGCTGGCATCCTGTTTCCTACTTTTGCAGCAGGCACTGCTTCAGCTCAGCGTGATCCTTAGGAGGGGGAGCAGTAGCCTATTTAGAGCTGAAAGCCCGTGGGGTTTTACTGGCTGGAGCCCCAGAGAACGAGCTAGCAAGAGGCTGACGAGGGCACTTGGCCAGATCATCTCCAAAACACTACTGCTAAAGGAACCTGATACTAATGTGAAGGAAACCTCAAATATGCAAAACGCCGCACACGTAACATGCAGATAATAGCATAAGGTAATGGGCCCTGTCTCGAAATAACAGCACTCTCATAACCACAGGCAATTCCAGTATTTTCTGTTCAATTCCAGTGTCCTCTGAACGTGTCGTATCTGTAATGTACCAAAACTCCCACAGGCTCCAGCAGGAATAAGATGTAGTGTGAAACCCTGGCTAAAACACGAGGAAGACATTTCTCTCACACAGAAACAGGCACAAACTTGGGAATAAATGTGATCCAGGAAGTGATTAGATAAAGCCATTGATAATTTCATTTGCATATAAAATAATAACAATAAAGGAAGCTAAATTATCCTGTATATACAGAAACCCTGGGTGTTCAGGATTGGTTAGTCATTATTCTCTTGTCATATAAAGCAATTCAGCCTGCAGCTGCTTTTTTGTTTTAGAAATCCAATTCAACCAAGAGAACTGAAACATCATTAGCAAACCCACTGATTTATCCACCGGTGAAGTGCTGATACAGGCGTCTATGCCTGCTGCTAATAAATTCTCTACACAGCAGTGTTTGCTCTCTCTAGAGATCTCCCCTTCTTCTAGTGGCTACTGGTTTCCAACTTTGCTGCTGGAATTCATTTTAATGAAATAAATCCTACCACCAGGGTCCTGGGCAGTCACCTCCCCACTCCTCAAGGCATCATCCCATTGCAAGGAACAACTTGAAACAATTTCTGTGTCCTTTTCAAGGTGGACACCAAACAGTGAAGGCCCAAGGGCTGTTAGAAGTGTCCTTGCTTTTTAGGAATCATTTCCCAACTTGCAGTTTCAGTAACTTCTTTGACGGTGCTGGGTCATTTTTTTTCTGCCAAGTTCACGTGATGTTTGTTGTACCTTCGGCTTTTTCATCTTTTAAAGAACATGAAGTTATTGCCTTTGAATACGGGAGGCCAAAATTAATGTTGTAGGCTATCTGACAGCTAAGAAACACTTCAGTTTGGCCTGAACTTAATTTTAAATAAAACATACAAAATGTAAGAACCCAAATCCACCTATGACAGTAGCCCACATTTAATATAGCTCTAATAAAAAGTTTTATTACATTCCTCTCTTGAAATGGTATTATTTTTTTTCTTGCTGAGCATAATATCCAAGACAAGTAGAATCAGATAACAAGAGTCCTAAGAGAGATCTTTATCTTAAAAATACATGCTCTTCAACCTATCTTATGTATGCTATAAATGAAAGACAAAATGATAACTAATACCTGACAGGTTTATTTACTTTTTCATCTCTCAAATTGGAGATTGAGTATATATGTGTGACTAATGTGTCCTAATTTTTATTTTTAATTATATGCTCATGTGTTTCCAAAAATTCAGTGTCTGGACTGAAAATAAGGGGAAAATGCTCATGTGTAGAATAGATGTATGGATTTTTTTTTTTTTATGCTTTTTACTCTGGGGTATGAGATGTCAAACTAATCTTCTAAAGCCAAGATTTAATATCAAACTTGATCTTGTTATTTTTCAAGTTCTTCCGTTGTATCCTCAGCTCGGTTGGGCTTTCCTGGAGTGCTGTCACTCAGCTGGCCGGGATGGCTGATGCTTTTTTATTTCTGAATGTCATATTTCTGGCAGGTTTAATGTGTTTGTCTGGCTGTGAAGCCAGAAGGAGGCGAAGTGTTTCCATTATCAGCAGACCTGAAACCACTCCTTTCTTCTAAACCCACACTTCACAGAGCTGATGGAGGCCTTTGCAGCTCATCCCCATTTCTGCTGTCAACCGGTGAAGAACCTGCAGGGCTGTAGCTGCCGTCATAGCTCTCACAGACCAGGACACCCATCCCCTCATCCCCTGCAGTCTGTTTGCACTATATTGCTGCGCTGCTGGGCACACTGAGTAAGTTATACCACTGCTGAGTTACTGAGTTACTCTTTTGTCCAACACATCACATTTTTGCAGCTCAGAGTATAGCCATTTGCTAGAACTGGACTCTGCAAGGCAAGAAGAACAGTAGAGAAGCAATAGAATGTACTGGGGAAAACCAAAAACCTAAAAAAAAAAAAAAAAAAAAAAGCATTTCAAAAATGTATATTACTGAACAACTAAAGCTGGGTAGCCCATTATGAGAGAATCTAACTCAGCTTTCTGACACTGTTTAAGTCTTAGGCACCATTCATGTTTACAGAGCAGAATTAAAACCTTCTGTAGTAAGTTATGAGCTTTTCCCTATTGACAGAAGTGAAAAAACGAGAACTAAAATGAAATCAGCTGGCTGTTACTCAACCTCCTCTGTCCAGCTGGATCCAGGAAAAGTGTTAAAATGAGCCCTGCAATTTTCCTTCCCCTGCTCTTTGAGTTTGATTTTCAGTTTGGAAAAAAAAAAAAAAAAAAAAAAAAAAAAAGGCACCTGAGAATGTTCTTAAATGCTCTCTGTGACTGCCATCAAAGGAGTTTTCTACTTTGGAAAAAGAGAGAGAGCCTTGTCTCAGAATATGCTTTTGCCAGGAATCCTGTCCTGATTAGGCTGCCTTGGAGTGATTTCTTGGGTGGGTGCCATGCTGAAGTTATTGGACGGCAGCCATGTGCTCAGCACTCTAGAAATAAAGTCTATTCCATTAATTTGCAACTCAACATAAAACTTGGGTTAAGTCTATTGATACTGCCGGAGGGTGGGGCCAGCATACATATGTATGCAATTATTTTCAGGATATTGCAATGAGCACGTATATGGTCACACAGAAGTTGCTCTGAAGTCGAATACTAATGTTCCTCGGGTATGCATATTGCCCCCGTCTGGTTTCTTCATTTGCAAACTATTCCGCATTCAGATCTCCCCACTGGTACTAATGAAAATGTTGGATAATCCATACCTTTGAGTCAGCTCCTCCCAAAGACAGCAAAGTGGCCTCTCCAGCCCACACGCTCCTTACCTCACAGCACAGCAGTAACTCAGCAAAGCACTTCAGTAAATGTTTATACCCAAGCCTGCTAGACTGAACACAACATCTTTGGCCAAATTCAAGTGCATTTCTGAGCCTGAGCGTGTTGGAATGAAGCGTGTAGAAGAATGCCTTCACCGGGATCATTTTATCGTGACCCGGACACCAGGAGGTGGGATTTTTCTCTCCCTCCCTTGGAGGGGAGGTTGTCAGTGTTTCCCATGCACATTTTGCAGATTCATAAGGAAGGGGGAGGATGAAACCAGGTGGACTCCACATTGGAGGAAATTCATACCAGCTTGTATTTTTTTCTGTATAACACACATCAGTCCTCAGGGATGTCAGTTTATTCTTCTTCACTCACAAACTTTTGACTCCATAAAATGGTTTACTGAGACCATCCATTCACTTTCAGACCTCATGTTAACTCCTGCATGGTTTCCTACCAGGTCTAGGCCACTGCCATGAAGTGCAGAGAGGTAAAGGTCCAGAAGCAAGAGTGTGCATGATACTCCCGTCCTCTTCCCTCTGATCTCCCCCCCAGACCCAGATCTCACATGGACAGCCACAGAACACCCATGCAGAGGAAAATGCCATACAAGTGAGGTCCAGCATGTAGAGCTAAGTGAAAGATGACTCTTTAGTTGCCAAAGGTCCTAATCTACGCATTATCTTTCATTTTCAATTGTATACGTATATATATAGCTTTAAAAACACAAAGTGACATTAGTTATTCTGCAATTGATTTGGGGTATATGAGACAGAGGAGTTTATCTTTTAACACTGAAGATGTATTTAGTACTCTGTAATTAACACCAAAATGGTAATTACTAATTTTCAGATAAAATTAACTATGGTTCATTGGGAAAAATTATGCATTCTGTTGAATATATAATTATATCTATTCTAAAGCAATCACTGCTGATATTTACATATTGCGGAACGGTTGCTGAGAATGTGACCTAGTTGGTAATAAGAAGCAGTTTTGATTTTGAAGAGCATTTATTCCATATGCTATTGTACCTGAATGTTAATTTCCAGGGGGAGTATCTGCACGCTGGGTAAACTATCAAATCACCTCTCATTTTTCATCTTTCTCTTTCCATCTTTTTCCCCAGACTATGCAAGGCCAATGATCTGAAGAATTTTGCTCAGCATTTTGCTATATGAACTTTCCAAACAGCTCAGTGCAGTGAGGACTAAGAAGGGGTTTTGGTAGCAGCAGCTGGAGTCTAAAGCAGATCAGCACCACATAAAAGGTACAAATGACACAGGAGAGCGTGAGTCATTCTCCTTAATCTACACCAAGATGCTGAGTTCAAAGCACGGAAAGGTCACCGCTTCTTTGCATGCAGATGACAGTACAAAGTGATCCAATTGTCATCTTATTTCTCTTTAACATCCACGGCCTCTGTAACGCTGCTTTGAACAGAAGATCACATGGGAGAGAAAAACCCCAGCATGCCTCAACCATACGGGGAATCAGAAGTTCAAGACAGAGAGGACTGCCGAACCCCATGGAGACAGGCCTCAGAGAACACTCACCGACAGTAAAATGGGATGTTATCACTTCTGATTCCCTCAAACCTAAAATTCACTCATGTTAACGTTGAAAGGGAGGCTGCCTCGTGAGCCCCTGATTTTACAAGGTTTTGGAGATTTGCAGGATTTTTGTAAAGTCAAGTGGTACGCTATATACTCCCTCTACTCCTATGGAAACTGGAAATGACTGTTACCCATTGGCACTGCTCGTGTCAGTCTGAAGTAATATTCACGAGTTCCCTCTTAGCACAGGAGGCCAGGGGAGGAGGGCTCACACGCAGCCAGCAGTGGGACACCGTGTGAACGGGGATCCACCAAAGCCGGTGTCCCACTGGAACACTTCTGCATTAAAACACTGCCTTTATTGTGATAAAGCCACAGAATCATAGAATCATCTAGGTTGGAAGAGACCTCCAAGATCACTGAGTCCAACCACTGCCCTAACGCTAAGTCCTCCACTAAACCATATCCCTAAGCTCTACATCTAAACGTCTTTTAAAGACCTCCAGGGATGGTGACTCAACCACTTCCCTGGGCAGCCCATTCCAATGCCTAAAATTGGAATGTAAATAAAATAAAATTAAAAATAAATTTAATAAAATTTAAAATGTTATTAAAATTAAATTCATTAAAATTAAACATCTTAATAAAATTAAAATGTTTAGTTGAAGCTAAAACATGAAGCATACTACTGTTGGTTCTGATTTTAGTGGGGAGAGCTTCTGCATGTAGGGTGATCTGACTGGTTGCACAGCCCGAGGAAAGACATAGGAGTGGGAAAGGGGAAAAGCAACCATGTAGCAGCAGCCACCACATGGATCTGCCCAGGGGTTCATTTTAGAGCTGGGCTGTTCTCCAGTGAGAAAGTGGGAAGGTGCATGGAGCCTGGTAATAAACAAACAAACAAACAAAAAACATGAATAATTATATGCAATCAGCCTCATTTGCTCTAGAAATCTGTCATCACTGATGGCTGACAATGGTCAAATAGGGTAAAATCCAGAATTTCAAGGTAATACGGTGCCCTCAGTTACAACTGATGAGACATTCCTTTTCCTCCTCAGATCCCATCATTGTCTTGACTGACCTGGGTATTGATTGCTGAGCCTCAATTTTCTTCTACAAATCAAACGGTCTCTCTAAAACATCCCCAGGGAAGAGCATACCACTCCGGCCTAGGTTACATCAAGCACATTTCTACGGAAAGTGGAAGTGTTTCTTTAGAAACCTGCCATCACCACCCTGGTGCAATGGCAGCACCGCAAAAAAAACACAGAAGGGTTTGTGGGTTGTTACCCAAGCTTCAGAAAGGGTTTCAAGCACCCAGCATAGACAATTAATAACCTTAATCAACACAGAATTGGAGCCTTCACCTTCTCTTTTACAGGTCAAACTTACAATGGCGCCAGGACTCTGCTTTAATCCCTTGATGCCAGGATTGCCTGGATCACCCTGGCTTCCCACATCATTTACAGCAGCCTTTTGCATGGCCTCAAGGCTACCAGCTGTAGCACCCAAGGAGTCCTTTAGCCACTGAGGCTCCCTAAAAAACTGTGTAAACCAGCCTGCCTTTCCTCTCCGTTATGTACTGGATAACAGAGTAAGGGCAGGGAGCACGATCCATGCCTTTCCCTAACAATGCGACTAGGAAAGAATTCATAGTTCAGAAAGAATTCTTGCCTTCCTGACCTCACAGAATACTGCAGTTTCCTTTTGCCCAAGGAAAAGCCCTGTGCTCACCTCTTTGCTCATCAGAGACTCAGTTCCATATCTCTGACTGGAAATCCCCATTGAATGCAGAGCCATGGCTAATATTTGGACAGCTGCTCTCTGCTGTGCTCTCTGGAGAGAAAAATGACCAATGTGTCTGAGGATGATGGAAAGCTCATCAAGGGCAGCGAGTGTCTCGCATTAGTGCATCTCACAGGAATGCTTCCCCTGTGTTTTGGTACAAGCCCATAAACCCAACCCAGATGGTGATGGCCTTGTTGGTCAGCTTGAGCAGCTCTGCCCTCAAGTTTCCACAGACTTACTCAGAGACGTAAACATGGCCAGAATCAGGGACATATTTTTCAACTGCTCCTCCTAATATCAACTAAGCAGTGCACTATCAGAGCTTCACAGAATGTAAATTTAACTAAGTAATTTATTTTTTAAAATAAAACAAACCCTCACAAGTACACAGTGAAAACACACCAAGGTGCTCTTACCTTTTGCCTTCAGTTCCCACCATATTTCAGTGCTACTTAGTGCCACTCTGTTTAAGGGTCATGTGCTATTTCCATAATTAATCTCCTTTTTCAAAGGTGTGTAGCTCATCTACTTTAATTCCGGGGGGGGGGGGGGGACTGGAAGCAACTTGCAGTGATCAGCTTTGCTCTGACTTTTTCCTGTCTTTATATAATGGGTTACTCAATCAATCCTCTTGTTGCCTCTCCGAGAAGCAGCACTTACTCCCTGCTCCCACAGCACTTGCAAGGTGTTGGGCCCATAGTTCTAAGGGAAAAACACAGATCTTTCTTAATAGCTGCAAAAGCCTCAAGTGATTTTGCCCTGAGAGGGTGGGATTTTGCTTTTGGTGGAAATGAAGGCACAGCTTTGACAATGCAACTTCAGATGTGAGCGCAGGCATGCTGCTTCAGGAGCAGGGGTCTACAGCTGCAAGGTGTGAACCGATTTCCCCAGAAAGAAGTGTTCACACTTTTGTCATCCCATGGCCTTCCATCCTTTATTAAGGTGTGTTCAGAATCAATCTGTCTCATTTAGAGGGGAATAATACAGTTGCATACTTTAATGGATCAATTTCTTAATAATCATGGGTGAAGATGAAATATAGTCACACATTGCATGTAAATAACAGAAAAGGAGGCTACTGTTATCATGGCAAAGGCAAGGGAAATATGTGCCAAGTGCCCAATTAATGTAAATTAGCACAGGCTGGTTGATATTAGTCTCCATTTATTCTGGTTGAAGAGCTGGCCTTTGCATCCTAAGCAAGCAAATTGCTGCTAATGGTGGGAGCCCAACTGAGAAAACCAATGCAGCTTTTTTGCTCTCTTCCACATGTGTTGGTTGTGACTGTGAAGACTTCTTCTGTGTGACACAACTATTTCTGTGTGACGTGACTATTTCTGTCTCCAGTGCATCTCAGTGTGGCTTCACAGGTGAGCAGAGAAGCCACCCCTATGCTTCCAAACCACCTGGTCTGCTCTGTGGGGCTCCCTTCCCCCGTTTTTTTCCTAAGGGCTAGGGTTCATTTCTCCTAATGTTTGAAGGAGCATTAAACCAAGTCCCTGCGTGCAGTCCTGTGGTTGGAACACGGTGCAAGCGATGCATCCCAGCGCTGTGGGACCGCATCCCGGGCTGGGAAGAGGCTGCAAAAAGTACGAAGCTGCGGACATCGGGGGAGTTGCGCTGTGTCGGACACCCGAACCGCAAAACTCCTGAGCAGCAAGCTGGCCGGAGAGAGGAACAGAAGTGAGCCCCCCCCCGGCCTCGGGGGTCGCAGCGGGGGCCCCCAGCCCCGCTCGGGAGGCCGCTGCCGTGCCGGGTGGGCGCGGGGCGGCGCTGCTCCGCTCTGCCGTGCCCCGGGCCGTGCCGTGCGGGGCCGTGCCGGGCCCCCCGGGCGGCGCAGGCAGGCGGGGACATCCCCGCCCCTCTCCCCGCCCGAGGCGAGCGGAGCCCGGCACTGGGCGAGCTGCGGCCGCTGCCCTCCGCAGCGCATCCCGCACAGCCCGCACGGCACGGCCCCTGCCCTGCGCCCCTATCCCCGCCGCGCTCCGCACGGAGAGAGCCAGCCATGGGTAAGCGGGGAGGTGCTGGTTTGGGGGGGGTGAGCCAAACCATGGGGGAGCGTTTTGGGGAGGGAAAGGGTCCCCCGAGCCCTCCGCGCCCCGCTCCTGCCCTGCGCGCATCTTGCGCGGGGGCGCCTCCAGCCGCGCAGCCCGGGGCGGCGGGGCTTTCTGCTCCCTTTCCCCCGGGCTTTCGGGGGACCCCCTCGGGTTAAGCAGTGTTTGGGGGGCGGGGGGGGGGGGTTGAAGGAATTAGGGGGAAAAGCAGCGGATTTGGGCTCGCCCGGCAGCGCCGTGCCGAGCGGCTGGTGTCGATCAGTCTGTCCGTACGGGCACGCTGGTGCTGGCACTTCTTCTGGTTTTAATCGAGAAAAGAAGGAAGAAGGAAAACATATATATAATTGAATTACTCAGTCAAAGGAAGCTGCCAGAATTCCTTTGGTGGGTACTTGGTTAAATTAATTTGCATCGCCTAACTCCGTAGTTTCAAAATGCTCATTAACTGGTTTGTTCTCTAGCGCACTCACTGAAGATCAGGCTCCCGTAGCACTGAGGTCTTTTCACTGAGCTTTTCGTAACTTTCCAATGCCCCCCTCTAAGTGCACGCTAGAGCACTGGGTCCTGCTGCCTCTTCAACTCTGAGTACTGGAGTAAAGAGAGCTGCTCAATTGTCTGTACCAGAAAGCTTGGGCTCTGCCTGCCTGGTCTGATACTCACTTTTTGGACTTTTTTTGCTACGTACACCTTTGAAAATGATGTCAGATGAAACTGTAAAGTTGACTGCCTCTCCCGTATCTCAGTGTACTTCTCTTAACAAAACCTTTTACTTTACTGCCATGGACTCATGTCTTCTTTCTCCTCTTCCATCCCTCCTCCAAAAGTTTTCTGCTATGTTATTAAGAAAAGTGTGTTTGTTGGATTACAGCATCTTATTCAGGGATGGTTTTGGTACAATTCATTAGATGGTAGCATGTATAAAGTTGTTCTTCAGTCTTTGCTGCTAAGTTTATGAAATGATCTTTCTTCAGTAAATTGCCAGGGATTTGACATCAAAAAGCTCCTTCAAGTCCTCATAGGTGATTCATCTTGAAGAAGCAAGTCTTTACTTTAGTGCTAAAGCCTTAGAAGAACACAAGCATCAGTTTCACAAGGTGTGGGTCTGCACATAATGTATGGTTTGTGTCCCTATAGAATGTGTTCTCCTGTTGAGATAAGAGGAGTGGAAGGAAGAAAACGTTTCTTGAATGTTTTGCTGGTAATAATGGCATAACCCCCCCCCGTGTCTGCCTGCTTCTTGGCTTAGAAACGCTGTGGGACAGTCTGGCTGTGACCCATCAGGAGAGGAGGCTTAGCACAGAACCTTTAATACTTTACAAAGAGCTCACAAAACTAACTCTGTCAGCTGGTGAACTAGCCCTTCATGAATGCAACATGCTGTTTGTGCTAGTGCATAAACACCATTGCCTTGCCGTGGCGCAGGCTGAGGCTGCTCTGGCTGTTTGACCAGGATTTGTTGGGAGCTTCGGCACTGTATCGAGCTTGCTGATCCTATTGCAAGGATGCGTTTGGCTGTTTCTAATTAGGACCATTTGAATTGTCCTTACTCATGCAAAACTTTTGTGTAAGACTGGCCCACTGAGACTGATTTATTTTTTTATTTTTTCCTTTTTGGAGCTGCTGAGAGCCCACTGCTGCAATTGACTGCATTGGGCTTTTGGCTCACTCAGCACTTCTGAAAGTCAGGCCCATTGTATTTAATTATGGGTTACATCGGCTCTAGGGCTGTCCTTAATAACCACCTTAATAACCCGTCCTTGCAAAAAGAACCGCCCATTAGCCTCTCTTACATCGCAGCACAGATTTTCTCAAATGCCAGGTCTCACCTTGGGACAGGGGAATATTTTACAAAATGATCAAAAAAAACCAAAAACAAACAAACAAACAACAACAACAAAAAAAAAAAAACGCGTTTTTGTTCTAAAAATTTAAAAAGCAGCACACGAATGGCTGTGTGATTGCATAGCTTCATACCTTTTCTTCTTTGTGCTTCACCAAACTGTTGATTTCAAGTAAGAAGAGTGGTTGGAGCAGAGTGGGTACATACATTGTGTTTAGTTGTGTTTTTTTTTCTTTTTTTTTTTTTTCCCTCCCAAGTTGCTGAAGTATTCACATACATTCACTGTATGTGAATGGGGGGGTGAAACAGTGCCCATCTTCATACGGGTGTGTGCAGGTGCTGTGAGCAACCACTGCCCTGCAGCACCCACAGACCTCAGGATCTTCAGATATTCCCCTGGCCAGGGTTTCTCCTTATAAACAGCTGCAGGCAAATCCTGAAAGAAAATCAGCCCTCTTTCTGTCTGTTCAGCTGTATGCTTTGTCCAGGCGGGAGCTGAAATCTTTTGTGTATCACAGTAATAGTAAAATCCGATTAGTATCGGTCATTAAGGGTGGCTAGATTTCAATTGCCAAGTCTTGTCGTCCATATTCTATTAAATCTTGCATCTCTTAAATATATTTAACCTTGTTCCTAGTTAAAAAAAATAAAAATGTTATTAAGTTTATCTTCTCTTAAAACCTGTGAAGTATAAATTTTTTTACTGAGGTCCTTTCCCTATCTCCACAACACTTGCTTAGGCTATTAACGCATGCTTAAATTTGCCTTCTTGCTGTAATCTCTCTTGTCTGAGAAAGAGGCGGAGAAGAAAATGTTGTGTATTTCAGATATTTCCCAGTATCCTAAAAAATCTGTGGTTTCACCATATTTACAGGTTCTCTCTCTTGCTCTCTTCCTAAGCGCGTGGTTTAGTAATATAGGAAATCTGCTGTCCCTGTGTGAATTATGATATGTCTGATAGATCTGGAAATGTTACATTTTGGAAAAGCACACTGGGTTATAGATTTTTACTCTCTGGAGAGCTGAACTGTGGAAGTGCTTTGATTATCTGTCGTCTTCAGTGTATTTCTATAATTTCTTAAACCGGCTGAAACCTGTACGTCACTTCCAGTGCTTTAAGTACTTTAAGCATTTAATTAATTTTCCCAAGCAAAGTATCTTTTCCCAAGGTTGCTTCTGTGTGTCATTTTGCCAGAACTTGCGGTGTTGAAGCATTATTTTCTACATGGTATTTGTTTAACAGCCTTGGTTTTTCAAGATTATTGCTGTCTAAAGTCATTGTTATCTCTCTCTCTCTCTCTCAAAAAACAAACAAACAAAAAAACCTCCTGAAACGTACTTTGGACCAAGTTAAAATAAATTGAAAATAAACCTGGAGAAGCCCACTTCTTGGCATGTCTCACATCCCTTGTGCAGAGGCATCATGGCGTGGCATCCTCCCTGAGCGGAGGTGCACTTTCATGGTGTGGATTTTGGGACAGACTGTACTTGCGCTGATGGCGATTAGGTGTAAATACGTTGCTGTCTTTCTAGAAGTGCAAGAGCACTGTATGCAGTGAAATTTCACTGGGGGAGACCTCCGAGAACATCTTCAAGAGTTTGTGGAAACCATGACGTGTTTAATTCTCGTATTTAATTCATCATGCAGTCAGTCCTGCTGAAATTTCCAGGTTTCTCTTGCGGTTCCTCCACTTTCACATCCTGCTGGATGTGCTGTTAACCCTGTTCAAATGCAAATGTACTTGGTGCCCATGACTGCATCTGTCTCTCCTTAAAGTCTGTATGGGTATAGGAGTGATGGAAATCAAAACAGGTGAGTTTGGGTTTGAGCTGTGGTAAGCAAACTGAAGGAAAGAGTATTATCTCCAGGTGGCAGCAAGGACATAAAAGATGTATTAAATGAACGGGTCACAGCTGAACCTGTTGGTCTCTGTACAGATGCAGAAACCTGCACTGGTAACATTACTGTGTAAATACCCAACATGGGTAAAGGACAAAACAAGGGCAATGGAGTGTTAAGGTGGCCTCATCCAGGTTATACTCAATGGAGCATGTGACCTGGAGGAAGGTGACTCCCAAGTGGCAGTGCCAGGGAAAGGATCCAGACCTCATGGACCTCTCCATGCCTTTCTTCTGCAATTAGGTGTGAGCATCTGGGCCTAGCTGTACCCTTCGAAATTCCCTGCTACCCATCCCCTATGAGCACAGCAAAGAGCTGCAGGGTACGAGGAAAGGTTCAGCAAAACAGGTAGCATTGTATGTGCTATTTAGTCCTCACTGTTCCGCTGCTTTCTATTGCTGCTCTGCTTTGGTGTTTGTCAGTCTCCTTCTCCACAATTACTTGTCTCTTGGGTTTTAGGCTCATAAGCTTGCATGTGGAGCCGTGGCTTGGGAAACATTTGCAAGCACCGAAAAGAACTATGAGAATTCAAGATCTTTTGTTCTCCGTGTTTTTTGAGCTCTTTGACTAGCAGTAATTTCAAAATGTGAATGGAGCTTATGTTTCATTAATAGAAAGATGTGCCTGACGCAGAGCCATCAAGTGATGCAAAACGGTGCTTTGCTGTGCACCATTTGTGTGCGTGTTTGCTTTATGCTTTGATATTTAAACGTGTGATGCTTGGAAATTTTAACCTAGAGGAATACATACAGAAAACAGCTTTCCAGGAGTGTGTGTACTTTGTGTTTGTTTTTTCTCTTTGCCTGGCATGGAAGAATTTTGTAAAGGACTGTGATTCACAGATAGTGGGAACATGGGTCATGAAAACTGAACCTACTGAAGGCACAAACCGATTTGGAGTATCCAATTTAAGACACAACGCTCATAAATTGATCTTTTTTATTAAGAGCACAGAGAAATCATTGCATGTTGCAGCCTGAAACTGTCTTCATCTATGTTCCTTTGGTGCCAGTGAAAACACAAGAATTGCCCAGGTCAAAGCAATACAGAAAGTGGAGAGCAGGATTGCACTGGTGGCAAATGGGGCAAACCTTGCTCTTGCACTGAGTGAGTTAGGAAGGCAAGCAGCTAACCTGCCTTTCGGATGCCGGTTTGTGAATTGGCGGTTAGGGAGGACACCTGGTGTTAAGAACACAGCTGGCCTAGAATCTATGGAGATCTGCGAAACAGAGTAAGTGATGGGATTCCAGCCAGAGGAGGATTAAGTTCTGAGTAGTGTGCTGTTTTTCTTAATATTGGAAACATATATTTGAGTTTATCAGTGTTTCTGCTGGGCTGGAGCTGTGGAGCCTGTTGCTGATGGCTAACCAGTGAAGAATCTGCCTTCCTCATCCAGCCAACCAGTCCAAGCTAACTTGGGCTGTCCGATAGCTGTTTCTCACTCTACCTTGTAATCTGCATTTTTGTCAGCTTGCACGCTAGGAAATTCTTTGAGACGTCCAATCCTGTGATACATGGAGCGTGCGCAAGCAAAACCGTGGGTGGGCGTCAGTGTTGGTTGTGCATGGTCTGTGCCCTGCGAGGCTGCCAGGGGTGGGAGTGGTGGTGTGGAAACCTGGTTTCTCTGTGAGAGAGAGGTTTCACACTGAGATTTTAAACTCTCTGGGTTTATATGAGTTTTGCGTAATGGTGCAACACAAGTATTTTACAACCAAAAAGTTATGTGAAAAAAAATCTTAAGCTGACATTGGTCAACTTAAGACGTCTTCTTAAAGCTGCTTAAATCCTAGGTTCTAGGAACCTCACTCAGTATTTGCTGCAAGAAAGTCCCAAACACATGCCTGCAAATGTTGTGAAAGTCTGAATTAGTGCAGAGGTCTGGCTGGATCTTCATACTTGATATCAAGACTTTTTTTTTTTTTTTTTTTTTTTAAGGAAAAACTTTTCAAAGGGTTAAAATTATTGTTGTTTGTGTATAGGCTTAGGCTTTTGCTGCCAGAACTGTGTTGACATAAATGTCATGTGCTTCCCCAAACAAAAGTGTAAAAACCGTTGCTGTATTTGCTAGGAACACAGCTGAAAATAAGTTTGCCACATGGAACTTCCCTTGTGGGAAATCAAATGATTTTCTTGCGCTGCTTAGGCATGTGTTACAAAAGGAGGAAAAAAAAAAACAGTCAGGAGTAAAGAGGACTGACTAGTGGGAGTATGTGAAGCTGAGAACTCATGATGCAGTCACAGGAATCTGTTCCAGCGCATCTGTCAAGAGCCCACGATCTGCAAGGTGCCCCAAACAACAACACTTCCTACAACATCTGCTCCAGCTCTGTGATGAGGGCTGGTGTAAAAAACAGGACTCTTGAAATCTCTGAGATATTTGTTATACCATGCCAGGGGAATATAACAGAGCCTGTTGCATAATCTGTTATTGCCTGCCCACCAGCCAATGAAGTTTCTGGGTCTTAAGCTGACAAATGTTCCATTAAAGCAGAGTTTGATGTAAGTACAACAAGAAGGCTTTGTGATACCCGACTGATTTGGCCTGTGTTAGTAACTATTTCCCTGCTTTAGTGTATGCTTTAGTGTATGCCTTCATAGATGCTCCTTCCATTCCAGACTGAAATTAAAGTGGCAATTTCTCATGCTCAGTAATTGTACAATGAAGCTCCACATTTCAGATATTCCTTTAAGTTTATAGGCACTAATGACTTGGCAAGAAAAATAGCCAGGAAAGTCATTTAGCTTTTATAGCCTTTTATTATTAGTTCCGACCTTAAATTATTTTTAAACAGTTTGAAAATACCTGTTTTTCTTCTCAACCTTGAGTTATAAAAATCATGTAATAGATATTTAGTCTTTAATCACCTCCTCAAATTCTGCTATGAGGTTTTCTGGTCTTATCTGCCTCTAACACTTGCAAAGCCATGTGTGAGAAACTGTGGTAATCTATGACATATTCAATTCCTCTAATTCCTCAGTGGAAATCTGAGAGAGGAAGAAAAGAATCAGGAAGGAGAGGAGTCACTAGGAAAAGCTAATATTTTAGAGTAGCCATGAGGGATTGAAGGTAACTATTTGGGGAGTGTGTGGAAATGCAAATGAGGTAGCAGCTTTATCAAGACTGGAATGATTTGAGCTTTTAACAGTCCGTAGATTTCACTGTTTTTTTTTTTTTTTTTTTCTTGTAAAGCTTTATCTTTGTATTTTTGGAAGTTTCCCATGACTGCTATCCTACAAAGTTCTGCATGTTTTCCCCATTACAGTCAGCTCCCAAATGTGGTTTAGGTTCTTCAGATCATCCTCACGGAGAGGAAACACTGGACCTCATGGCCAAACCTTGTTCTGCTCTCCTTCACATCTGGTCCCTGTAAAGTTTTGTGGGCAAGGGTATGTATGTAGATTGGTAGTTCTCCGTCCCCATTATTCCTATTTTTTATATGTACTCTTAAATTTTCTTTTCCTGAAGACCATTGGTTTTGTTTGCTTTCACTTCTTGCTCATACCCCTCCCTGAGTGGGTATATCCCCTTGTGTAATTCTGTGGTTTTGTTTTCCTTGCCATTTTTCCTTGTATAGTGGCAGGTTTTATCTTAGCCATCTCCTACTGCCTTTGGACGGTTTGGGGTTGACATCTGACCCTCTACTGAATGCACTCTCAATCTGATGGCCAAGAGCATAGTAAGTAATGTACCCGTGTTAGAGAGAACAGTGGGAAAGTTGGGAGAAACAGCTTTAAAATAAGCAGAAAGTCAGGAGATGCCCTCTTAAAGCCAAACAAAGTGATTTCCTGGAGGAAAGTTGAATTAGGTGATCTTTAAGGTCCCTTCCAATCCAAACCATTGTATGATTCTGTGAAGACTTGGCCTTCTGTTGTCACAGTAACTGGAGGGCACTGTACATGAGGAATATTAAGTGTTGTTGTCAAGGCTAATGGGGATGTCCCAGCTGCTGTTAAAGCATGGTGTATAAATGTGTTAATTACTGTATGTTTAATCTTTTCTGTTCTTGTAAGAATCTACAAAGAAAATGAATCATGGAAGTACCGGTGTACTTAATCACCACTATCTGTTTCTTCCCCTGACAAAATGCTTTTAGTTGATAAAGTGTTTTTTTTGTTGTTGTTGTTTTTCCTTCATGCTTTATTGGTTGCTCTCAGATTGCTGTTTCTTTTTTGTAGAATCACCAAACTGATTAGTATGCTGGCCACAGGACGGCAATTGACTTTCTGAGGTTTGTCTGCCCCCTAGAATAAATTCTGTTCAAATGGGTTGGAGAACTAGGAACGTTCTTTCTCCTTCAATGCCATTGTTACAGTTTTCATCCTGAGGGATGAAAATGGAAATAAAACTTTTTTTGGTCAAAAAAAAAAAAAAAAAAAAAAACACCCACCAGCTTTCTGGGAAGATGGTATCTCTGTTCATCTTTCCTCTGGCATGCTAAATGGGTCCCTGGGCAGAACTCCTGGGGAAGTTCCTATGTGAACTTCATAACATGATGCAGAAGGGGAGAAGTAGTTACCAGCCACAGCATGAGTTCCTGGAGCATTCCTTCCTCTTCCTTGTGGTATAATACAGGTTTGTGGATTCAAAATATGCCATCATGCCTGCTTAAGCTCTCAACTACTATAATCCTTCTTAAAGTACTTGATCCTTAACCCTTTCTTTTTTAGGGAAGAGGCTGGTAAGATCAGTAAGAGGAAAACATGCCTTTTTCCTTTTGTCAGGAAAAGTGTGACTGCTGTGCCTGCTTTCCACATGGTCAGTAGTCTGTCGTCTTCTGTGTCTGTGAAATATCCCTTATGTTACCGCATGTACCTTGTAAGTAAAGTGTTTTCTGTTGCCTTGCTCAGAAAATATGTCAAACTTTTCATTGCATATGCTTCATTGCTCCAACACTTGTGCTTTGCATTTGCCTCAGGTTATTAGATTTCTATGGAGAGAGATTTCTTTTCCTCACACAAATCTAAACACAGGAGATAAATTATTACATTTATTTGCCATTCTGATAGTATTTTCTTGTGTCAGGCTAAATTACTGACATTACAGATGTATCCCAAAACAGAATCGAGCCAGAGCTGCTATGTAGAATCCCAAAGACATTCAGGATTTGACTTGTGGGCACTCCAATGACTTCTGTAGCCACAAATGGACTTGCATTGGAAGCCTTCATCCTCTGCTGGCAGATGTGGCTGGAGATGTGATGCTCAAAGCCTTCAGGCTTGACAGCTGCTGTGTGCCTCCCTTTGTCCTGCAGGGGACAGCTGGGAGGAACACCCTGCTGATGACAGCCTGCATCTCAGGGCACTCAGGACATACCATGCTGGTGCTTCCTGCCAGGAGATACTGGCAATTAATTTCAAATCCTTCCCCTAGGTCATCAAGGCTTTTAAGGAGCTTTTGCACTTATTATCTCCAAAACCGCCTTTCTTCCTTGACTGTGACCTGCCAAGACAGCTGTGTTTCTCTTAAGTGCTGGAGTTAATGATACAGAATGTGAAGGTTGATAGGAGAGCAGGATTACAGCCCACCTTAGCTGTGTACCCACTGCCAGCATCCCTGGGAGTGTGGGAGACCAGAGTGATCAGGGGCTTTTGAGGCTGCTGAACAAAGTGTAAGACACCTGGGGCATCTTTGATCATTTCCACAGTGATTTTTGGGGATGGTGCTGCTGTATACCCTTTCTGGGCTGACTTAAACAAAGCTAGCTTTTCTTTACCTGGTGTCTGCTTTTTCCTATTACTACCCAGATGCAATGGAAACATAACAGTAATGCTGTGTAAAATGGTTTCCCCTTGTGTTGTTGTGTTGGGTCTGTCTGGGATGGAGTCACCTTTCCCTGCAGCAGCCCACACAGTGCTGTGCTCTGCACTCGTAGCTGGAACAGCACTGGTATCACTCCAGTGTTGTGTCTGTTGCTGCATAGTGCTGGCACAACATCAGAACTCCTTCCAGGCCCCCAAGAGCCAGCAGGCTGGGGGTGGGCAATTGATGGGGAGGGGACATCACCAGGGCAGCTGACCTAAACCAACCAAAGGGATATTCCATAACACCTGATGTCACACTGAGCAATAAAAGGGGGGCTCTCGTGGGGGAGGGTCTCTCCTGAACAACCAGTACGCGTTTTGAGGCCCTGCTTCCCGGGACGTGGCCAAACATTGCTCGTTGATGGGAAGTAGAGAATAACTTTTTTTTTCTTTCTGTGCTTCCGTGCGGCCTTTTTGTTTCTCTTTCTCCCCATTCCCCTTTCCTTTAATTAAATCATTCTCATCTCAAACCTCGACCTCTTTGTGTTGTCTTTTCTTCCCCTTCCTCTTTGAGGAGGGGAGGAGTGAGAGAGCAGTTGTGGTGGAGCTTGGCTGCCCACTCGAGTAAAACCATCACAGTTGTGTACACTGCTGACATACATTGCTCTTACAGTAAGCCCACCAGAGCAGGTGGCTTTGCATCTGAAGACAGTCACAACACCTCTATATCCAGTGGGGCAAAAGTTAATCATTGTGGATGTCTGATGGTGCTCTGCATCGGCTGAATAGCTTCTTTCCTATCATGGCTCATGCAATAACTCTGAACTTGCCTCTGTTCACATGACTTTAACAGCTGATTTAACTTGATCTCTCATACATGAGCACACAGACTTTATCATTTCCAGCTTTGTTCCACATTTGGGATCTCAGTCTCCTGCTGTCTCTTTTCATGAAGCTGTGCGTGGGTTTACCTGTAGCATATATGGTAGGAGTTTGCACTAGGAAATAAAACATGGGCCTCAGCAGCTGTTTCCCTGGGAGGCATGTGGATGAGGCAGTGCTGTAGTGCCAGCGAGCTTTACCACTGCCTTTTCTTTCCTTCATAGCTATGGTGACCCTCAATGTGAGACTAGGAATGTACAAGCTGGAGATGATTTAAGGAAACATGCAGCACTACATACTAATTAATTCAGGTCATGATGCTCGTAGGATCAGCACAGCAACTTCCTGCCTCCCAAGCGGTTGCTGTGTTTCTGATGTGAACCCCTTTGGCTTATGCCAGGAAAGAACTGCATGGTAATTAAATTAACCTGAACAGCTTTAGAAGAGCCTAGTTTGAATTAGGGCATGATTATTGACTCTAGCAGTATTTTCCTTTGCAAAGTATTTTCCTTCTCTTCCGTGCCACCCCCCGAAGCACTCGGTACCATCTGCTGGGGAGCACCTGTTCAGATGCTGGCTGAAACCACCCCTTTCTGTAGAGGCAGTAAGGGTTTGGCCAACATGTATCACACACTGTGGTGGGATGCTGTCCGAGGTGAGGAGCCAGCTGCAGGGCTTGCTCATGGTGGCTGCTGTTTTACATAAACCAAACTCCAGAAAACAAGGAGTGAAAAGGTAACGTAGCTGTACTGAGCGCTGTTTGTCTCATGGACATCTGAAACATTTAGGTAACGGACTAAGACCACTTGGAGTTATCACATTAAAGTTCTTTGGACTTTAAGGGCAGTGCTTTCTGTATGTGTGTGTAGTAGCTTAAGGAAAAAGCAAGAGACTGCATTTGAATCTCCAACTGCAGCAGCTCTGAGTGTTCAGAGCCCATTGATCATGGTTTTCTTTCATGTGACCTAGATGATGTGCCTACATTCTCTTTATATGTAGATGACACCATTTAAAAACATATCTTCAAGCTCTCTTTGTGGGCTGGTAAACTGTAAATGAGCTTTAATCAGAAAACTGCAGTAAAGCATTTTTAAAAATAAGTTTTTTGCAGAAGGTTGTCTTGTCATTAGGCCACAACTAGCAAAACATGTCAAAGTCTGTCGTGCTAAAGCTGTGCTACATGTTTTCCAAGGCATTTTTCTGTCTGGTTCCACTGGAAGCTGCTGAAAGGTTTTCCCAGATTCTTCTCAAGGACAGTGCCTGGATACCCTGATGGCTCGGCCTTGTGCTGTTGTGCTGTACAGGGGTGTGGTAAGGTCCTCCATATGTGCGCCTTCTGGTGATGGAGCAAATAGTCTTATTTTTCCACTGTTGTTTGTTTTCACAGCATTTAAGAAGTTGGTGTTGGCAGAAGAACAAAAAACAGTAGGAAACCTTTTTTTTTTTTTTTTTTTTTGTTAATCCAGACAGGCAGGATACTTATATTAGAAAGATCTTTCTCTGCTAAGAAATTGAACTGTCTTTTGTGGAAAAAATGTTTGAAATGTACATTGTGGTATGACTTTTCTTTTTCCCTCTGAGGGAATTGTCTCTGCAGTGAAATGAAACCAATCTTACTTTCAAGACTCGTATTGGATATTCCCCTATCTTGGGAGCTATTGGAAAGGAAAGCAAATGTGTGAGTTGTACAGAGATGTTGTGGTTTATACTGTGCTGTTTTTTTGTTTGTTTGGTTGGTTTTTTTTTAGTTTGTTTGTTTTTTTCCTGGTTCTTCCTCTGAAGTTCTTACTTATTTTGGAAAGCAAGAGAAATTAGTGGTCACTAAGCGTAATTTTATTCGGTCCTGTAAAATGATGGAGCATTGATAATCTATAAACAAGCCTGTCCCTTCACCCTTTTCAAGAATAGCTTTTCTGGAAGATATCATTAATCTCTACTCCCCATGAGATATCTCACACTACTTAAAGAGGGTCTGCCCTGTTGACTCCTTGCTTTCTATGCAGGAGGCTGATTAGCATCCTTTCTGAGGGCTGTGGGCGTGTTGTTCTTAAGCACCACAAAATCTTCAGTGTCTGTTCTAGCTCCTATCCAGCCATTGTCTGTTGTAGTCCTTGAATACTCAAATCACAAGACATGCTGTTATTTTGGAGGCATTTGTTTACTGTTTCATTTCTGAGCACATATTAGCTGGTACTTATTTTTAATTTTCCCTCTTCCAAGTTTTTTTTTTTCTTCTTCAAAACAAAAGTTGCAGTTTGCAGTTTTTTCTCCTTGCTTTAGGTCTTAAGGGTAGCACCAGACCTTGGTGAAGATGGTGATGGCATTGCAAGAGGCTGTACTACTGCATGTAGCTCATGTAGCTGGTGCACCTTGCTTCCTAGGTGATACTAGTACCTTTGTCCTTCCTTTGCTAGGAAGGAAAAAAAAAAAGGGGGGGGGCGGGGAGGGGGCAGGCTAAATCTGTTCCACACCACCTGCCTCTGCTTTTTACAATTCTATCTTTGGTATAGGTTTTCCTGTTGCCAGTCCATAAGAAAACTCAAACCCTAGGCAAACCTTGAGCCTTCAATGCATATGAAAGACCTATGTTTTAAGGGAGCACATCAGAAATGAAACTCTGGGAATGAAATCTGGGATCATCTTTTTGGTAGGTGATGCCTATCTGGGTAGGCTTAGCAGAAAAGTGTTGCCTCCTAATGTCACAAGGATCCTACATCTTCAGTTCTCCAAATACTCTGTGCTTCTTCCCTGACTTTTCCCTGTAGAGAAACAAGATCTTGCTGTAAATTTATTGGTGGTGTTTGAGTGTTGTAATATGTCTATCTGATGCTTCCATGCATTCCCTGTTCAGTCCCTAAAGGGGTTCCATTAGCTGCTGTCCATTTTTCAAATGTTTAATTTAAAAACAATAAATTTAAGGGTGGGGGAGCAGGGAGTTTCACAGCAGTGTCATTAAGGAAATCCTCGCAAAACTGACGTAAGCGTCATAATTTTTTGTTGTGCAAGCTCTGCATTTTTCAGGCAGCCTTTGCCATAACAGAGCAGTTAGGAAGCAACGGTTACTGGGTCAGACAGGCCCAGGGGGCTGAACGGGGTTTCGCTCAGCCGAATGTTAGTGCTCGTTAATCAACGCCGAGCTCTGCGTACAGCACTCTTTTCTTTCCCCAAAGCCACAGTGAACCAAAAACGGGTGTTCAGCTGGGTCACGCACAGCATCTGTCCGGGATCTTCTTCTCTTGCCCACCCACCACTGGGGTCTGCTGCGGGCAGCTCCTGGTGCAGGCCCCAGCTCGCTATGGAAGGAAGGGGAACATTCCCTCCACATCTTCTGCAGCCTTTTTAAGACGAGGTACAAAGCTCCGCTTAAAGCCCCCTCCCTAAAACTGGATGTGCAATTAATTTGTAGTGCTATGAAATAATTGCAAAGATCTTTTTCCCTCTGCACAACTTCTGTAGGTGTTAGACTCGCTCGCATTAACAAATTGTCTTTTCAAATCTCGCTGCTGCCACCTGCTCAGTCCCTCGTAAATGTAATTAACGTGGTGGTAGAAATGCTGGAGGCTATGGATTCTCAACTCAAAATGGCTTATATATTTCCTACCATAGGCAGTGTGTTAATTGGGCTATCCTGGTAAGTTTCAATTTGCCTTGATACAGGGTTTTTCTTTTTCTTTCTTTTTTTTTTTCCCTTGGACAGTAATCTCCATGCATGCCAATTTCATTAAGAAAAAAGTATTTCTGTAAAAGAGCCTCAGTGGACATCTAATGCAGGCATCTTTAATTTGAGGATTTAGCATTCAGCTGAATGTCTTCTAATTAATAAACTCCTTACACAAAGCAGTCTGAGCCAAGGTTGTATTTAGAGCTAAAAATTAACCATGATTTACTAGATACTTATTGGTGGCTGCTGCAAAGTTACCTAAGAGCAAAAATTGGCAATTTTATTTTCTTATGTTCTGAAGCAGTTCTTTTCTCTGTTTTCTGTTAGAGGAAATGGGAGGACCTAGAGCTGGGTGATGTTGCCTTCATGTTGCAAAAACCAGGAGAGAGAACTTATTTTTGCTGTGTTTTAGGTAGAGAGTTTAAAAAATAAAAACATTAATTGTTTTTAGAGGGTTGTTGTTCACACAAAAGTTACTTTAGGGGGTGACATTCTCCTGAAACTTCCAATAAAAGTTGTTTTAAACATCATGGAGATTGCTCTGAAGGAGACAACTTGGCTCTGGAGATCTTGGAAGCACTGTGTCTTCTCATAGTGCTCCAAGTCAACCTCTCCTTCCCTCGTTACATGGCAGGTTGCAGGGAGAGGCAGTGGGTGCAAATGGAAGCTTGAAGTGACTATTTGAAAAAAATAGGCTAAAATGAGAAACCAAATGCACTTTTATTTACACAAATAATTCTCAGACTTTGTGTCTAGTGGTACAGTTTGTTAGTGGCATGCACTTGTTGATAACAAGGTTTTATCCCTGTTCAGAAATACGTTAAAATGTGCTCTTCTCCTTAGACGCACCTAGCAGCAGTCTCATATCCTTGGCTGTAGAACCTAAGTAGCCTGACCCCATATGTGACTGGTGTCTGTATGTGCATGCTTGTGTTAAAAAGAAACAGGAAAATGCAGATGCACAGCATGTATAATTTAGCCGATTTGACACTTTGCAGCAGTTGCAAATCATGGTTGTAAATGCTTGCTTTAACAGACAGGAAAAGTCATATTCTGTATCAGACTTAGAACTGAAAGAAAATGGTTTAGAATGATTAATAAAACATATCTTGGAGTATTTCTAGCTGTCCCATTGTACTAAAGACAAATAAAATATTTATTTAGCTTCATCTTTCAGGTTAGCAATTAACAGAAACACACATTACTATAATCAAAAGTGGTTGCTTTTTTTTTTCTTCTTCTGGATTATCAGATAGTAATACAACACATTTTTCATGCTATGAGCACAATCTTGGAAACTGTGATTGAAGATCACTCCTATGGCAGGAGATAGTTCTCATGGAAATGATGTACAGTGCAACTTGGATAAGAAAGGTTAATCATATATAGAAATAACACATGAAAGCATGATTACTGGTTTCTAACATGACTTGGGCTAGCAAGGGGCTAATATGCCTAGAAGCTTTGACCTGGAACTTTTTTTTTCAGAGCAACACAAAACTTTCTATTTGCAACTCTGTTACCACTTTTTCATTTAGCAATCAAAATCATTGTAATAAGTAAAGATCTGTTCTGTAGTGGAGATTGTAATAGAAATGATGTTCTTTAATTGTAAGTATCATTGCAAAATGTATCCTGTTTCACGGTTACAAAATACACTAAGCATGTTTACGCTTAATGGAAAACAGTGCTTCTCCCAGAATCAGTTGTTCTGAGGCAATAAATTGATCTCCAGGACTACAAGGGAACGTGTCAGCTTTGCTTTTCTGAGTTGTGTTTTTTAGTCTTCAATAAAAATGTAAAGAAAATCCCAAATGCCTGTTAATTTTTCAGTAATGAAGTGCTCACAAGTACTTTAACTACAGCCTTCCGAGGTGATTCGTCTTGGTAGACAGCTCCCCTTATACGTACACTTAGTAATACAAATTCATGCTTTCATACACACAGTATTTCAAAACTGCGTTACATTGTCTGTAAACTTTCATCTCTAAAATGCTGAATCTCCTTTAGATATAGGTGTGCATAAACCTACATGTAGCAGCTAGATGGCAGAAACTGTGCTTTTTTAAAATAGCAATACTATAAATGCAGGAGTATTGCTTTGCAGTGATTGCTCGGTTTCTTCGGAAGATTTTTTTTTTTTTTTTTTTGATACAAAATATGTCCTTTGAGAAGAAAAAAGCAAACAACTGTTTTCTGTTTTATTGGTGACATCTTTTTACGAGGTGCCTTAGTGGTCAGAAATACCTTATGTTGCATGCCTACCCTCTATATACCCTAGGTACCCTCTGTTTAAAATATAAGTAGTACATCTGACAGATGTTACTTGGTGCTTCTACCACTGTGGCTTTTTTACTGTCATGTCATTTACCTGTCAGACTCTTGTATAACAAAATATGTATATCAAATAAACTACTCATGTGAAAGAAGGTTTAGTTTGTGAGTGTACCTGTACAGAGCAGAAGCTTAGGGTATGAAAAGCTGGGAGCAGGGACTGTTCATGGTTTTCTATCTCACTCATCAGAGCTGAAGCTCACTGTAATTGTGTGGCCTAGTCCTCTTAGTTTCAGCAATTATAGGACAAAATATGGAGAAAAGGTTTATTTTAAGATATGCTACTGTTTCTAAAAGAATGCCTTCTTGTTTAAAAGGAAAGCTACCTAAAACAGAAATGCGATTAGTCATGAACACTATGTCCAAGTAGGAAATTTTCTAACTTTGCATGATGGTGGCGATTTCATGCAGTTGGTTGAGTCCTTTGCTGGACACTGTTCACAGACAGAGGCAGTAAGCAGTTTTGGTGTGCTGCTTGAAATTCTCCAACCTTCCAGTCCTTTCTGTTTGGTATTTGCTGCAGTTTGGGTAGGAAGCCAGAGAGGACTTAAGCTCCCCTCTGCGTTTCTGAGCTTCAAGCCACTGTTCGAGCTGGCAGTTCTAGGATTAAAGCATTAAAGCGGTGAGGGTGAAGCCCTTGCTTTCCCAGAAGAGTAAAGAGCTTATTCAGGGTTCTTCAGTTGCTATCATGATGCTGATACAAAGAACATTCATGTGCTTTGATTCAAGGAAGTGTTAGGAAACATCACAAAAGGTGTTCATGAGAAGTGGTGGGTCCCCCTTGCTGGCTTCTTCTGCATAACACCTTGGGTTGGAAACACATGAAAGGGCTATTGCTGCTCAGCCTCCCTTCATTGCAGCAGCTTCTCTTGTCTGAGCAAGCAGTCTTCAAGCTACCCGTGCTGCATCAGCAGCATGAAAAGTACTTTTGAGTGCACCATCTTATCAAAGTTACACAAGTTAATTTGCTTTAAGAAGAATGTAGCAGGGTTACTGAAGAAGAAGCGGGTTATTTCATGTAATAAATTGGGAAATAAAGGCCATGTTACAAAACAGGGCATTTAAGAAAATGCTTGAGAAGGTAGAACTTAATGTCCTCTCATAAAAAACACTGTACACAACAGCTTTCTTAACTCTTGAATTACCAAAAAATTTGATTCCTTAATGACTAACTCTGTGGGAATTTGGAACATACGATCTGGAGGACAGTTCATTGGTTGTGATGTTTAAACTTCACTAAATATTACAATGTAATTTTATTAGGCTCAGAAGACAACTTGTAAATTGTCAAGTGCATGGCGTACTTAAAAAGTAACAGGAGGGATCAGTGGGTCCCCATGCCTGTATTGAGTGTTGACGAATACAAGTCACATATAGCAGCTGAATAATTTGTAGGCTTACTGTAAAGCCCTTTCAATCTCTCTAGCTTTTTAATGTCATATTTGTGTATTTTAGCCAGAGTCGTCATTGTGCTTTTGATTACAGAAGGTGCAGTCTGATGAAAACGTTCTCAGAGTCTTCCCAGATGCACTTTTACAGGACCAACCATATTGACTTAGCAAAATGCTAAGCTGTTCATTAGGGCAATATGATGTAGAAGCAAACACCCAGTAATTTACATGAATTTTCAGTCATATCTGTACCTGTTTCTTGGTTTTGTGGCTTTGAGCAAATGGGTTGAATTCTTTCAGTTCACTTCTGTTTCATTGGCTTATGTATTTGGGATACTTAAAGGGTAATTATTATCTTCAAAGTGCTGTGGTGCCTAAGTGGAGGGTGAAGCTGAAGAGGTTTATTTATGGGAAAATAAAAATGACTTAAAGTTGCAGGCTTAATTCATATTTGTTTTTAGCATTGTCGATTACTGTGTGTTTTTAAACCCTCACAAAGAGTAGTGCCTAAAAAGGCTCATAAATCCTCTCCCTTCGGTTTCTCCTCTTGCATTCATAAAGCAGAAAGTTGGAAGAAGAAGCAGGCTGTGGCTGAGGAGAGAGTCAGTGCTTCACCTTTCGGAAACCAATGTCAATTTTTTCCTGTGGTTTAGTTTCCTACTCTCCTGGGCATGTTATCTTTTATGACCATGTTTTCATGAAGATTTGTCTAAATACAAAGGAGAAAGAACCTTATCCTTTTTTTCATAGTTTAAAGAAAAATAAACAGGCCAAAAAAACACAAGCCACAAGAAACCCCACTGCTGCTTCAGATTTGGAGCTCTCTGTGGCTCTGCCATGCCTGGTGCTTCAGAAGTAAGAAATGTGCCCTGGCTGCGATCCTGCCCATTACTGCTTTCTGTGATTTCATGGGTTGGCTGAATTGCACCTTATGCACCTTAATGTACATGGTGGAGGAACCTCTGCCCCTGTTATGTGACAGAGAAAGGGCTGGCTGACAGTGTCTAGGCTTTTGGGAAGAGAAACCACATTTCCTAGAGTTTGCATGCTTGAAGGGTCTTGAATGGAGAAGCTCTGCTACTCTTCCTTGGCCCTGGGACGTGCGGTCCCTTCTTGCTTCATTTACATGTCATTGTACATGAATTCTTCCTTGTGCTTTGCGAGTGAAGTTAGCTGTATCGTTAGTGGTAATTAAAATAAGGCAGGAAGCCCACATCTGGAACGAGGAAGGGGAACATCTGTCACAAGCCGTTAGGAGGTGCTAATCCCTGCACAACTGGGGGCTGCAGGAACGCAGCAGAAGAGGAGAGGGGGCGGACAATGAGCAGGGGGCTGGCAAAAGAGATGGGAAAGTCTGTGCATGGGAAAAGTGAAAAGTCGTGGGAAAAGCAGCACTGCATGCGAGTTAAAATTAAAAAAAAAAAAGGGGGGGGGGGTCTCAATGGGAAGCAAGGTCAAATAATTTACTCTTTGGACCCTGTCAGCATATATTGATGTATCCCCGCATACAGATTGCATAAATAGTTTAATTTATTTTTTTATTTCTTTGGATGTCAGTAGTTAGGTATCTAATACCAAATGAAGCGTAAATCATCTGGAATTTAAGCCTCTGTTGTGTCCATTATGCAATTTAGTACTTGTTTCCACTCTTAAATTATTCTGAGCTGTGGCTTAATATCTATTTGCCCAAATCAGGCTATGTGGCAAATCATGGGAGAGAAAGTGTGTGAGACTCATTAAGAATTTAAGCACAAGTAATCACTTTCTCTCTATCTCTAACACAGTTCATGAAATAATCTCATTCTTATTTTCAGAGAGGCTAATATACATATTCGAGCAGTTTCTCTCCTGAGAATCCTCTTCTCTAGCCACAGGTAATGGTTGCTTATGAAGTAAGGGATTCATAGTCCAGACAAAAGGAATTCAGGAAGCTTTGTCAATACTGCACATTTTTCAAGGACATGGGGCACAGTGTTTTCAGGCCAGATCCTGATATCCCTTCTTAATGAATGGTTTTCACTGCAGCAAGGTCCAAATCCAAACATGGAACACAGCAGATCTGATAAAAGCAGCAGAATTTGACCCCTTTTTGGCTCATACCGTGTCTGCTGTGAACTTCAGTGATGCTTTTTATGATGTTTGAGAGATAATCCTGTTTTTTTGCTGCTTGATTTATTTCTAACAACTCTGAAGGCCTATGAATATGGCATTTTCTGGAATGAAGTGAGCGTTTGGAGCGGGGGGGACTGTCAAGCTGTGTTTTGTCCTTTTGTTTTTAACCCTTCTTCCATAGAAGACACAGTGTCCTACAAACAGATAGAACAATGCTATATTCCATCTTAGCATAGAATCACAAGCGGGATCTTTGGAATTAAATTTGGCGAATCGCCTGGATATGTTCAGTTTTTAACAAGCACCGCTTTGTACATTAGCACCCTACGCTTCCTCCCTCCCTCCTCCCAGCTCTGCTACTGAAGAGAGGAGGGGAAACAAAAAAACAAAACAGAATAAAAGCATCTGTTAGAGCAAAAAATGGGGAAGAAAGAAGGGTTGAAAAGAGGAGAAAAGATTTATTCTGTAACAGCTGTCAAATTTGTCAAAAGATCTGGACATAATTTTTAAGTTAGTCACACTCCTGTGTATCTGATTACATATAACTTTTTTTTAAAAAAAAAAAAAAACGTTTGGTGTAATGTAAATGCAATGCTAGTTTTTGCAGGGAATGCAACTCAATTTTCAGCAGAATGTTAGAGGGATTTTTTTTACCAGAACTTTGAACCTTTGCACAAATATGGAAATATTTGTCACTGTCTAACTCTTCTTTTTTTGCGTGTGTCCATGATTGGAGACATGCTGAAGTGAAGAATATAGATTATTATTGAGCGTGGTAGATAAGTAAGGCTTTTACATACTTTAAGGTACATGTTAAGACTGTATTTTATTAAATGTTAATGTTTGTGCTGCTTTTCTTTTTTTTTTTTTTTTTCTTTTAATTTGCCAAAGGGTAAATGGAAGTGTCAAGCTGAAAGGATTATTTTCCTTGAAATAGAGACCTGTGAAAAGATATCATATGACCTGAAAGCAGTAACCTTTGAGGAAAAGTACTGCCCTACTGTTGGCAAGATTGTCATTAATTTATCGATGAGTCAGCAGGTGAAGATCTCCTCCCCACCCCTTTGTATCCACTTTGTGGTTAGGTCAAAGAGTGTGATTGATTGCAAATCACCATCAAGGTACAGCAGCTCAGCTGGAAAGTGTTCATCTGCTACATGTAATGCAATGCACTGTTTCAGTTTATCTACAGAGCAAAATCTCTGATTTAGATGAGGTTATATTCTTAAAATTAACTGTCATGCAGTGGCTGAACTCAGTGCTCTATTCCTAAGAGGAAGTAATCATGAATAAGCTAATGGTTTAATAAGAGAGGCAAATCCAGAGAAGTCCTCCCCAGCTGTGCCCTGCTGGTAGGGGCCTGGGTCACTGGGCAAAGCTGGAACTGAGGGGTGGAAAACTGAAGAAATTCTTGTAATCCTCCTGAGCTGTAGGCAGAGCTATTTTGCAGTGGATATGTATCAGCTCAAACGTTTTAAATTTAGAGAGTGAAGGGAAATCCATAGTGAAGTAAATGGCCATAACACATTGCATGTGCTCCTGCGTTTGTGTTTTATTTTTGATCCGGGACTGTGGCTCTGAAGCAAATCTCATTTATCCTCGCACACTGTGCTTTGGTTCAAGTCTCAGAGCAGTCCTGGAGCACACGAACTGGATTCCTTTCAGATGAAATCGAACTGAAGCGTGGGCTCCAGAAGGGCATCTATAAAGCTCCTGCTACTGGGGGCTGCTCTGTTCATGGGCTCAGACCAGAAATGCTTTGAAGTGACCTCCCCTCCTGTCCTCCTAGGAAGAAATGCATGTTCTGTGGATACTCAGACCTCACCAGCAGTTGTTTTTCCCTACAAGTCTGCTGCTATTGCTTTCCAAATTTATTTCTCAGTTGGCTCTCCAGTAACCACTTAAAACATGTTGACTGAGGTATAGATAGACTTCTGACTGAATTTGCACATGTTTTTGTTAGGCACATGGTATGCAGCTTTATTTTAAGAAATTGCATAATCTGTGAGTTTCTTAATGTATTAGAAGGTGAAGGATGAATATTTTTAAACAATAAATCAGTTTAAAGTCAGACTTTGTTTCAATGAAGACCACATTCTTCTAATGCACTTTATCACTTTATTTGGTTAAAACAAGGTTAAATAAAACTGTGTGTCAAGCCTGCTGTAAAAAGTGAAGCATATGTGTGGCTAGTAAGTAGAAATATTTGCATCTGATCACTCTTGACTACATGTATGCTATATTTTAAACCCGCATGTGTTCTCCCACGTGCTGCTAACATGCTGCTAAAGCACACACTTGTATTGATGCAAGTCATGATAAGATGGTGACAGAGCTGGTGCTTGTCCCTTCTCATGGGGAGATGGGCAGCGTCTGCTCTAGGGAGAGAGTCTCCCGGTCTGTAAAGATGAGGGTTAAGATGGTGTTTTTCCAGGCCTAAATGACTGGAGTAGTAAATACCCTAGAATGAGCAAAATGTTTAAACTTGTATTTCCCTGCAGTGGTTCAAACCCCAAAAAAGCCATTTCAGTAGCCTCTAATTCTGTGCTTATCTAGTGACTGCTGCTATTCTGGTTTATCTGTCTTTGAAACCTGACAGAAAGCATAAGCTACTTGGGTACATGCTATACACAATAATTGTGAAGATGCTATATCAGTGTAAGCCTCCATATAGGTTTTGAAAGCTCAGAAGTAGGCTTGCTTTTGAATAATACTAAAGGAGGTCTTACTTTTCTCTTTTCTTTCTTTTTTTTTTTCTTTTTTTTTTTTTACTTTTATGGTACATCCCTGTCATTCACCCCCCCTCCCCTCCCAGCTAACACACAGCCCCCAAGCCATGCCTGGGGAACTGACCAGGTTTTGGGGTAGTGCCAAGAAACCAGCGTACGTGAAGTATGAACAGTCGGAAGACAAAAGGTATGCCACAAGGCAGTGAAGTTATTGCAGCGTAATTCCTGTTGGCTTTTGGCTACTTGATGCCTTTCTCATTTGGTGCTATAGCTCTCTCTTTAAAATTTACTTTGTAAGGGAGAGGTAAGGAAGAGGTAAAATAATGAAGCAATACTAAAATAGTGGTTTTGAATACTAGAACAACTTCTGAGCTTTCAGAGGGACTACTCAATGTAATGTACTAAAAGGGATACTTCAGTATTTTCAGTCAAACTGAACACATACCACAGCTTGCTGCAGCCTGGTAGGTGAAACCCCACATCTCTTTCTAGGGCTGATTAGAGCCGCAACTGCTGCCCCAATTCCTGGTCTGCGCTGGTTGTGTGCAACCAACTGACATAGCCCTAGGTGGCTATGTCCTGCATGAGCAAGTAGTGTGCCTCATTAGGGTAGGATCTGTAGGGAGAGGCTGTTAAGGCCCCAGTGTCCTTGCTGGGGGGCAGAGAGTTACTTCAAGTTCTCCATCATCTAACCTTGAAAACTGAATTTAGTTATATAGTTGGAGTGCATTAAATGTGCTCCTGGAGCACATATTTTTTTAAATTTCATTAAAAAGAAAGCCAGTTTGTGTGTTCCAAGACTATGTTGTAATGGGTATGGTAAGGGGGGATGGCTGGGAGATTTGTGTCAGAAGGGCTCTTGTGATTTGAACTACAATAATAATCCGTAGGGTTTGTTGTATAGGTGCACCCTAGCTGTTAAGTCCCTGTGTGTTTTAGTAAGAGGATGATAATTTTTTTTCCTCAGGAGTTAGCATTAGTGTTCCCTCACTATTGAATGTATTCTTGCAATTTCCCTAGCATTTTTTCAGTCTGTTTTTAACTGGAGTATATCACTCAGTTATAATTCAGATGGCATTGTCTGTCATTGCTAAACCGCAACGTTGCCTTTGTCAAAACTTGGCGGCAGCTGTTCACCAGAGTGGTGTGAATGGTGTTTGAGTGTGCACATCTGGTCATTTTGGAACAGGTTTAGTACATTCCTTTCGGTGCTAGAGTTTAATTTGCAGCTGGAAAGCAGACCAGAGCTAAACTAAATTACTCAGCTTAAGATAAATGCTTTCTTTGTGACTGCTTTGTGAAAATAATTTATGGGAAGGTTATGTATCCTGCTATGTTTCTTCCCCTCTTCTCCCCCAGCCACCCGGAGACTAACACGCAGCAACTTGTGTGTTAGTTTTTGCATCTGCTGCTAAGTATATAATCATTACCTAAACTGAAGATACGGACCATATAATTAAAGCAATAAACTGGAATAGAAATGTGTGCTACAAAATCACGTACCATTTGGCAGTTGTAGGAATTGAGAAGAATGAAAAATCAAACTTTTGCAGATAAGTACCAGCAGCTTGTGTGTTGTGCACTTCAGGAATGTTTTTGTAATCTGTTTCAGAAATACAAGTACTCCAAACTAGGAAAAAAGACTTTTACTGGCTAAAAGAGTCAAAAATTGATTCTGGGCTAGCAAAATTAGATTGTTTCCCATAGAATTGCTCTTGAACGTGCTGTGATTAGTAAAGCCATCTTTCAGAGGGGATGTATGTGAAGATATTTACAAATCTGCCTTAGACTTTAGTGGTGCTCATACGCAGCAAAGCTCAGTTTTCAAGACTCATGATAATAAACTGGAAGTACTTATTTTCCCTTACAGTCTCAGATCCTGATATTTCTTTCTAAGCATCAAGCAGAGGAGAAATGGATGGTGTCTTTTCAACACAGCTGCATTTTTTTACTCTGCTCAGCTGTTGACCTTGTCGTCATTAGTATGTTTGCATCTTCCTGTGCCTATGTGTGAAAATCATCAGGAGGTACCTGTTTTCCTATTTGAACTTTCTAAATGTGAAGTATCAAGGTACTTCATTGTTCTTTAATAATGATTAACCCATATTTGTTTTTAAATCATTATCAGCAGGAAGTATAATTTATTCTTGAAATTTGAGCAAAGAAATTTTACTATTGATAGTTACCTTTATTGTAGAGGTGAAAACACAAGCATGTACGAATGCATGCACACACACACATTTTGTCAAGATGGACAATGCCTTTTAGAAGGAATTGGACTTTTTTTCTTTATTAAGTTCACAGTTGGCTGTTAGAGAATGTTTTTTGTCCCTCCTGCCCTGCATCGTTCTCTACCTGTTTTGTTGCTAGAACCAACTGGTGCAAGTTGTTTGCTGCTTTAGCAGTTCTTGGGACAGTATGCACAAAATAAGTGATGTTTCCAGGACCAGTCAAAACTGATGCTAATGTATTAGATGGAGAGATCATGGGAAGTGTGGATGATGTAGTCTGCTAATTGCCACCTCATCTGAATTGTTGCACAACGGTATTATCGCTCTTCATTTGGGATGCAGGAGGAGAGCTTACTGCCATTTATCTATAGTCTGATCTAAAAACCCTCTCCATTTCATTCTGCATTCTAAAGTGGCTTTGAAAACATCTGCTTCAGTTCCAGCAAAGTGGAAGCCACCTAACTGTTTTCTCATTGTACCATTTGGAAGATGGACAGCTGAAGTGGAAACACAGGCATGCTTGCTTTGTGCTCCCATGAGCGAAACAGATCAGGCAGTATCTTGAAGAAGCTACATATCTATCTGAATTTTCTCTGGTCATGTATCACTGCACAGCAATCTCTTGACAAACCTTTTGTTAGTGGAAAAGTTATTTCTGTTGTGCAAGTGTTTTTCCTCCACCTCAATACCACATGAGTACGTTCATAATTAATAACTTTAGCATTATAAAGCTTACTTTATTTTCTGTCTTTATAGCTAACAGAGTGATTAAAATACACTTTCTAAATAAATCACTGAAAATTGAGTGATTCTAAATAAATCCCTCATGCTTGCTAAGTTTCTTTTACAGCTCATAATTAAAAATAGTAAATTCTTATTGTCCAGCAAGTTGGTTTTGATCCAGATGCTGTCTTGGTGTACCTCAATTGTTTTCACAGTGCAATTACTTTTTTTTTTTTTTTTTTCTGTTATGGTAGAAGGTTTTCAACAAGGGTGATGTCTCTTACCAAGAGGTCAATGAGATGGAAGTCGTTGATGACCAACATAAGTTGCAGGAAAAGAAGAGCAGGCCTTTTGGGTGCTTTGTTATGGCTACTGCTTGTTCAGAACAGGATGTGTTGGTGCTTCTCCCCATGTCCCCTTGGTGTAAGAAGGACTAAAACGTTCAAAGCAGATCAGTAATGATGTGCTGCTCCTTGAGTTGCAACGTCTCTGTTATTACTTGATTTTGGATTAAGAGGTCTGGGAAGCAAGTCCAGCAGAAATCTAGTGAAATGTTTAGGGGACTGGTATGTATGACAAGAGGCTGAGGGAAGGAGGAAGTCTGGGGTTGAGGGAGCAAATCTATTTGACAAATGATAATGAGGGAGTTGTAGAGAAGATGGAGATAAATACTTTTAGATGTGCACACTAAAGAACAGGAAGCAATTGTCACTTATTTTATTGGACATAAGGAGGAACAACTGCAATGAGGGTTATGTGCTAGAAGTTGCCCAGAGAAGTTGTGGGAGCACTGTCCTTAGAGATTTTCAGCACTCAGCTGGGCAAGGCCCTGAGCAACCTGGTCTAACTTTGAAACTAGCGTTTTTATGAACAGGAGATTGGACCAGTTCACCTCCAGCAGTCACTTCCAAGTGTAATTATTTTATGACTCTTAATTTGCACAGTTCAGAACATATCTTTGTGTGTGTGTGTGGTCTTGTTTCCCCCTTGCTCCATTTCTCACCCTGTGCTACAGGAAAATTTAGATACATAACTGTGGGAGAGAAAACCCTGGCTTGAAAAAGACTTTGTATGCTTGTATCTGAGTTACTTGAGAAGGTCTTGTCAGACAACTGATCTTTCAAACTATTGCCCAGCTTAATGGGGAAACTTGTCTGTGATGTGTCATAACTTTCTTGGTTAAAAAGACACAAGTCAGATTTGAAATAGATATTTAATATCAGTGGAAATGTGTTCCTATAGCTGTTAGCAAGCTGTATGTGACTATGTCATGTCATATGTCACTTTTCTCAATATCTTCCTCTGAGATGAAGTATCTGAAGTGAGGTCAAGTTTCAACTCTGATTTAATACCTCTTTATCCTCCCCTCCCCCTTCCAAGATCATAT
The DNA here is from genome assembly GCF_011077185.1 of Oxyura jamaicensis. Taxonomy (NCBI): domain Eukaryota; kingdom Metazoa; phylum Chordata; class Aves; order Anseriformes; family Anatidae; genus Oxyura; species Oxyura jamaicensis. The sequence goes on from NC_048893.1 coordinate 126,427,642, forward strand.
AGTCCTGGAGCCTACTTTTGTGGATGCCCAACATCTTCTGAATACTTCACTGATGGAAGATTTAGTATGTGTTTCTGTTTGCACATTGTTTAATGAATCAGGCCTTTTTATGGGAATTCATGGTTGACTGTATGTGATCTCTGCGTAATAGAAAGACCAAGCAACCTTAAAGGCTCTTTCATCCCAGGAGATGGAATTATCATCAGTCAGCACAAGACAATTTCCTTTTTTCACCTTGAAACAGCAAACATTTATTTTAAAGGGTTGATGAAATTTTAATCATGTCCCCATACATTGACCAGTGAAATAACTTGATTCATATGTTACTATCTTTGCTCAAGGATCAGATCACCATGTAAAGAAGGCAGTATAAATAATGTGGCCAGTAGTTAATTATCCATTTTCTTCAGCTTGAAAAAAACAATCTGTTTAAGCTAAAGATTTATTTTTTTTTGTCACTTTGAGTAATCAGTGACTATTTTGTGTTTCAATTACAAACATGAAGTAAAAATCCCCCAACAGCATGCCTACTGCAGTGCTGCTCAGGAGTCAAGAAGGTTGGGAGCTGAGAAATTGTTAGCCCTGCTCAGTCACATACTTTTCCCTATATTCCTGGATCTGTGGTAACTCAGTACCATACTCCCAAATATCACATATGTCAGTGCCGTAGTTCTCAGTGCCACCTTTCTCTCTTTAAGCACATTAGCTATCCAATAAGGGAAGACCAGAGCGCTGTGGATGCACTCCAGTCCTCTGTGCTCTGTGGATGTTCTGTGTGTAACCCTAGAAGTGCCCAAGTCCATGGGCACTTAAATCTACGAATGCAAGTGTGTAACATAATCTCATTTATAAGCACATATAAGATGTTTGAAATTAATATTCCAAATTATTCAATTAAAAGCAGTACAGATTTTCAAAGTGTTTCGTCAGACACTCATTTAAATGTTTTATGATATTGAAGGGAGACATTGAAGTTCTGGAACTTTGATACTGGGTTTTAGCTCCTTGTAAAACTGAGTCTTAAAATTTATCTGGTATTTTTTGGGCAATTTGTCATTGAAACTTAACCACTAGTGTGGTTAAGGTTATTGTATTGTAGTTCATAACTGGACTTTTCCTGAATGGAAAAATTGCTTCTAGAAAGTGTATGGCCGAATAGAGCAAATACATATGTTCAATAGTTACATTTAGTATAGTTTCATTGGAGTGCAGCCAATACCAGTGAGTGGAAAGAACTGTATAATTCTTAAGAGATAGTGGAAAGATCTGGTCACTAATGAACTACAAAAGACTTTTAAAGATTGCTGGTATTATGTTTAAATTTTCTATTGCTTTCTACGACAGCTTTAAGGACACAGATGCCAAAAATCTGTGGATAAAAGCTGTTACACATTATCCAGAGCATTATGGTACCATTTATTTAACTACTTAGTTAAACAAAGAAAAGCAACTTCTACAAAAATTCATTTTAAAGGATTAATGTATAGATGAGCATGAAGAGGGAAGAAAACAGCTTAGTTGTATGGTTCTTGAGTCGATTAAAACCAAAACAAAACAGCATCATCAATCTTCCTGTACTGACTTGGAGAAATATTTGTTATTCTTTCCAAATATTGATCTTTATGACTTAACAACAAAATACCAAAGGAGGTTATTTTTTCAGTCACTGACCATCCAGTAAAAGAAAAATGGATACCTGAAACTGGTGAAATAATTTTTTTTTCCCTCTCAGTCCTTGGATTTAAAAGGAATTGCAATGTCGCTGTTTCTAAAAACCTGTGAAATGCCTGCTGATGGGTCTTTGTGTTATTCTGAAACACAGGCAGCATTGTCCAAGGAATAGCTCAAAGTCATGAGACAGGCAGTGGTGAACTGTTAAAGGTCAGAGCTTCTGCTCCTCCCCTTAAAACTTTTTTAAGAAGTCCTAGATTGCCACTCACCTCCAACGAGTGCAATTCCTCTAACTAGTTTCACCTGTCAACTGTTTAATAGATACATGGCTGTGAAAGCACTTGAAGACAAAAAGAAAGTGGATTATACCTGATAACTGTGACACTGTAGGAAAGCATGTTGATGTATCACCTAGCAATTCCCGGATTGCATTTGTCTCACCTTGTATGGAAAGCCTCCAGTTGGGTTCCTTTGGGTGATCTCTTCTGCACCTTATAGCTGGGGGTCATATATATATATATATATATATGTATATATATATATATATATATATATATATATATATATATATATTCCCATTATTCCTTTTCACTCAACCACCTCCTCCCCAGTTTCCTAATAACCAGTCTAAACTTATCATCACTTTAAGCCAGCTGTACTGTCTGTCCCTGGTGAATATGGAGGATGATATGTTCTCATCCTGTTTGCAGAAGCCTTTCACATGTTCAAAATCTCTTGTCACGCTTCCTTCTTTTCTTCATAGACTGTTGGTTTAATGACAGATGGAGGTCTGAGTAGAAAAATAGAGATATCTGTGAACCCATGGGTGTGCTCAGTAGCAAATAGGTAGTGAAAGCAGTTGAGAGAAAGGGCATATATGCTTTTTTAAAAATCTCCCTAACCTTGATTTATGTGGCTTTAACCCATAATGCTCAATTAATGATGCACTCGGTAACACATAAGTAGACAGTGAGGAACGACTTAGAAATAGTGGGCAGCTCTCCTTAGCTACAGCTACTGTTTTATACTTATCTGTTGTGTCCAAGGGTTGCCTGTGGGTGAATTGGAAAGGTGTGCTTGCTCTGTGATTGCTGCGTTTCATGAATCTCTGATGTACAGATACAGAGCTGTGGTTGTTTAGCTTGGCTAAAAGAAGGCTCAGTGGACACCGTATTGTACTTTACAATACCTTAAAAGAGGTTGTGGCGAGATGGGGATCGGGCTTTTCTCCCAAACACTAAGTGATGAGATGAGGGGAAATGGCCTCAAGCTGCACCAGAGGAGATTTAGGTTGGATATTAAGATAAATTTCCTTACTGAAAGGGTTGTGAAGTATTGGAACAGGCTGCCCAGGGAAGAGTCACCATCCCTGAAGGTCTTCAGGAAACGTTTAGATGTAGAGCTTAGTAGCATGTTTTAGTGGTGGACTTGTCAGTACTAGGTTAAAGATTTGACTGGATATTCTTAGAGATCTTTTCCAACCCGGATAATTCCATGAATTTTTTTTTAGGTGGCATTACCTGAACACCTTCCTATTTCAGAAAATGAAAAATGTCTTTTTAATGAAAAATCTTGGTTTAAGCAAGAGTTCAAGATATTCTTAAGGTCCAGTCCCTTCAAGATCTGCTAGAGAACATTTTCAATTCGATATGTGTGCAGAAGTAACTGTATCTTATTGGGATCTTTAATCACTACTGTAATAGAAATACTAAAAAGTAGAGGGGCCAAATGTGTGAGGAAAGTCATGGCAAATCATTAAGAAAAAATGATTAGTCTTCAAGTGTTGTGGTAAAACAAATGGTCTAGGTTAACTTACAGGCATACCACTCATCTGCCAATACTCTTCCTGATGCCTCAACATGGAAGTGCATGTTGGCAGAAAAGTGAGAGCTTTACAACTGCTGTAGTATTTGAAGTTGTGATATTTCTACAGTATTTTGGTAATAACAAGGACCAGAACACCTTGTCTGTAGGTAGTTAGAAATTAATTTAAAAAAAAAAAAAAAAAAAAAAAAAAGTTACCCTGCCCTTAACTCCAGTTTACAGTCTTCATTCTACATCATCAGCCAAAAATGCATTCACTGAGTATATCTCCCCTCTGCAACTTCTCACCTTCAGAAAGCATACTTGATGACTGCCTTATCTTGCATTTCAGACTGGAGTGTAAGGTAGTGTTTATAAACTCTGCAAGAAGCCTTGGCTTGACTTAGCCTGCTTACACTGTGTTAGTCCAGTGGTGATTTATAATTGTTAAGCTGAAGCAACCTTGTTTAGTGGTACAGATGGGATCAGCCAGCCCGTCTAGTTCTGTGCACTTCAGTCAACCAGTAGCTGTTTCTACAGCATGAATGGGTAGGGGCATGGGGGCCTTTACGTGTACAGAAGTTTGAGGTGATGACTTAACTAAGAAAAAAAATGAGGAAAAATAGTTAGCCTTTATTGGTTTCTCCTAGAAGAAACAGGCCTTGAAATCAGTAGACGAGGCTTTATTGTGAACCACAACAGGTTATAAGGGTGTTGACTTAATCCCAGCCTCTCTTAGTAAAGTTTCACTGGGATTTCTCCTTGCTTAATGTCACAGTACTTTCCATGATGCACAGAAAATACTGTATAGTTCAGTCTTTTTCCCTTGTGCTCTTCAGAGTGCAGTAATGAGCTTCAAACTGAAGAAGGGAATAAAAACCAAAACTGTGAATAATGCATGAAGAGCGTCTGCTGAGTGTCTGTGATGAGGCTGACTTTGATGCCACATTCAAACAGTGGTCTAGATGAAGTTGAACCCTAATCCCACCCCCAGCCTCCTTCCTGCTTAATATGGATGGATCATGGGCACCAGTCTGTTCAGTTTAAAACCTGCTCAGTTGGGTCTGTGGTGTCCTTTACTGGTATTCCTGCGCCAGGGAAAGCAATCACGAGATCTGTTAGAGCTTGCCCTCAGAAATGTAACCAGCTGGAAAATCTGTCCTCTGTGAGTGACGTTTTGGGGTAAAAAAATCCTTTGAGGGTATTTGCTGTTTTGAGGAACACTTCAAATCAAGACTTGAACTCAAGAATACAACTCAAAGGCGTGCATATTATTCTCTTACACATAACAATTTTGTGGCCTTCATGAGCAGAGTTATCCTGGGAGAAACTTCCCCTGAGCCCCAAAATTTGGTGCAGGTCCCACAAGGTTTGTGGCAGTGGACATGGTGATGGTAGGGCCACACTGTGAGCGGCTGGGGATGTGCAAGAGCCGGCCTTGCCAGTGCCCAAGTGGCCCAGCACGCCCTGTTGCGGGTGACTGGGATTTGGTGTGCTCATCACTGGGGCTTGCTTGCTTCAGGCTGGGAGCATAGAAGTGCTTTTCCTGCTGACTGGCTCAACCTCTTCCTGCACTTTCAAAATAATTCAAAGTAAAGCTGCTCAGAAGCCTTCCGGCTGTCTTGAATTAAGTGTAATTGATAAAGTGGAGAGACATCTTGATCTGTTTAGTTAGAAACCCCACTCCTGCTGGGTGCAAAGCTGTGTAGGTGGGTTGTGTGCTGGGGAGAACATGGAGGGGCATTTCATGGGGGGGAGAAGCTAGAGCTTGCAGAGAGATATATTGTGGCCATGAATCACTTTGTATTTTGTGTGTCCATCCTCTTCAGTCAAAAAACACACTGCTTTGAACAACAAAAGGTGTTCTTGCTTTGGGTTTAAATGGCTCTGGGCACACTGGTGAATACCAAGCTTCTTCCCCAGCCTATTTATAAATCCCTTTTGTCAGTAAATTGTCAGAGGAGTTGATTTTGTGGGCTTCTCCTTTCAGTGTGTTTAGTTTTTGATAGGAACTAGAAATTTAACTGAGGTCTGGAACATTCTGTTCTCTTCCAGTAGTTGTTATGGTGCAAGGAAGATGTAGACTGTTATATTTGGGGTTTTCTGTGTGTTGGTGTTTGTTTGTTTGTTTTAATTGGATCCCCTAAAGTTGAACTCTGGAGCTGGTAGAGCATTGTGTCAAACCTTCTATAGCAAGTCACTGAGGACATCTGTTGGGTTTCCAGCTACCTCATGAAGACAATGGCCCAATATAGACATTCAGGCTCTCAGAAAGTCATGATCCAAAACCACACCGTTTGTTTTTAAAGTATGTGCTTTGGGTTCCTTGTTTTGCCTGTTTGTTAATTGTTAAATATTATATTCTGAGGCTTTTTCTCAGAATATGTGGAAACTAGAAAATTTATTATTTTGAGTTATTTTAAAAAAACAATTCACATCTGAGGTTTAACAGTTAAAGAGCTGAAGCTCCGAGAAAAGCACTGAATATCATGAGACTTGAAACAGAATCATGAGATGGCAGTGTTGCTACTAGGCAGCTGATCTTTTTGGCAGTGCTTCATTTTCTAGGTCTCTGTGCAAATGCTTTTTGATTACTAAAAGCCATATATTGACAAATTTCAGCCAAGGCTAAATGCACGATTATTTCCACTATCTAACCTGTTTATCATTTATGTGTTATGTCTGGATTTGCCAGATGAAGTTCTTGCAGGCACAAATTCCTGTACTCGTTTTCCTGGCAACGCACAGGTTTTGAATATGGTTAAATATGTTTAAATTAACCTGACATCTGGAGATGTGGGTAGTGAGAATGCGTTTCTATGTTACCAGCTAACTTTAGATGCATAGCTGAGGAGCCTGGTCCATCCAGGCTTTCTCTGCAGCTAAGCATGAGAGGCCGTGGGAGGAAGCTCGTAGGAGAGGGCTTTGGAGAAGACAGCCGATGCCAGGCGTGCCCTGGCAGTGCTGACCTTCAAGGCAGCCTGAAGGGACCGGCTTCTTGACTGATGGCCTTCCATTTAACTCAACGCATTATAGCCACAAGGGCATCGTTGGCCTAACAACAACCAGGGACTTTCGACACGTATTTGAGACCCAGCCTCCATGGGCTTGTCAGGTGCATCAAAACTCGGCTAATACTTGACACCAGGAGATGTTTCTTTGAAACAAGTGTTGTCACTTGTGTATCCTGGTCTGGTGGCACTATAATAACACCTCAGTGCCTCCAAATCTAGCCTAGAAAAGGTACCAGCATACTTATGTGGCCCTTTAAATAGGATCCAGTCCTAAGATCTTTCTCCATAGATCTAAGGGTAACTATTCCCTTTACGTACTTGTTTTTCCCCTGGGCTTTTGTTCTCATCCCAAGGCTTTCCTGCAGTTGATGTACTCAAAGGGTGACGTTGGATTGCTTTCAGCCAGAATAATGGCTGCTCTCCCTAAACTTGAATAACACTGGTGTGCTTTGAGCAGAGGGAGACAGAAGCATTTCCTGGCTAGACAGCGAACCAAACCGGCTCAGGGAGAAGCTTTTGAATGGTTTGCTTGCTGTGTGGGCAACCTTCTCCATGGGCTGCAAGGGTGGGAATTTAACTTCAATATGTATCTTTTTTTGCATAGAAAAACAATCTCACTTTATGTGAATGTGTTCAAGAGAAAAGGCACGAGGTTTGTTACTGGGTCTTGACTGAGGTTGAGCACGGTGGTAGCAGCTGCTTCACAGCTGTGGTAAACTTGAGTGACTGAGCTGGCCTCTGCATGGTACAGTGGTGGCAGCCTCCCAGTGCCTCATGGTGTTGTGCTCCTTCTAAATCCTTGCAAATACGAGTGGGTCTGGGAAGCTCATGGACAGACATTTGGATTTCAGTATGATACTGTGAAAGCAATTAAATATTGTCTGAGAGCAAGAACCCAGGAGAAACAGTTACAAAAATGGTGCATTAAAATAGCTTAATATCATGTTAAAATGTTCTTTCCTGGAAAGGGCCTTCCTGCCCTTTAGAATAGAAATAAAGACAGCACCTACATTTTTATTCCAGGATCCCTGGTGCCTGATGTCTTGGCTTCAGTGATTTTTCAATAGAGTTCAACTTTGAGTTGCTCCCAAATGAAGAAATAGGAATGGAACTAACTTAAAGGAAGACTTTTATCCCTTTGAAATATACAAATAATAATAATAATAAATCATTATATATATATTGTTTAAGGGACCTGCCTGTGTCTTGTTTTGATTTTTTTTCATATCCCTGAAATCTATGCGCTGCTGTTGATCAAGCTCTGCAGCCTCTACCACAGTGAGGGTTAATTTTGGAAGGCTGTAATTTATAGGTAGGAAAGGATGCACAGTTTCAGGGAAAATTTCAATGGTAAGTACTAAGTACCCACCACCTTCTTTAATATAGCAATTCTGTATCTTCAGGGAGCATAGGGAGAAATTGCTGCAAAAAAATACAAATTGCCAGGTTCACATGATCTTTCTAAGTAGCATCTGCTTTTGTCATTCTGAGTCAGAATAGTAGACTAGATGGCTATTGCTCTGACACAGCTGGGCATCATTACTTATATTTTTAAGCAGTGTGAAATTCCTTTTCCCATGTTCCCACAAACATCAAGCTATATATATATTACTTCCACAAGTAGTGCGTGTGCATGTGTAAACAAAGTAGAAAAGCCAAGGCTTTTCTCTGTATATATACATGGACATGTTTCTTTCCTTGGGGATGGATGCCCCCTCACAGTGCTTATCTTCCTGTGTTATTATTTCAAGACTATGTGATGGCTGAAAAATATAATTCCCCAAACAGGAAGGTGAAGGGGCAAGCAGAACGTTGCTGCGCGCAGAAGAAACATATTTCTGATGATGTAATTGCATCAAGATACGTGGATATAATCCATGCTGGAGACCGGATATATTCTCCATGAAAACTTTCTGATTCTTCTGACCCTGCAATGGTAGTCTTGTTAGAACTTCCTCACCTCGTTCTCAGAAATGTCAAGCTTGGAATTTCGTCTTGATGTTCTTACATGGATTAGCCCTGGCATAGCTTTGATGCTACTCAGTCTTCAAGGTGCCTTCAGGGTTACAGTGTCATAACAGTGTCATCAGTATTGTTCTCAAAATATGCCTGATAGCCATCTTCAGTTTTAATAATAAACAAAAGGAAGCTAATCCATGCAGAAAAACTTCTAAGGGAACTTAAAGTTCTATCACAGCATAGAAACTTTTAGCTGATGGGCAATCCTTTGTTCTATAGACATTATAGTCTTTGTTGTTTCTGGTTTTGATATGGTGTTTCAGAAACTGGTGCACCTAGTTGACAGTCAATATTTATCTAGTTTGCTTAGTTTTAGAACCAAAATTCTAGTTCAAGGTTACAAAGAGTTGTGACACAACATTAGGGTGGGATTCTCAAATAACTCAGCATTTATGGACAAAAAGGTGGAGAGAGGGAGGGAAATCCTGCATTTATGACAGATGGTGGGGAACCCAAGTTGATGGCTTGTGGCTTCATGGCTTTGTGTGACCTTGAACTTGTGTGCCAGACCCCTCAAAACTGAGGATGGATAACACTTCACTAATGAAAAGGAGCTTTGAGTAGATGTTGTTTTAGACGTGCAACTTCCTTCCACGAACAGCATGGTACGCTATCTGTCAGACTTTTTCAGGTAACAGCTGACAGCGTGTTGCAAAGTGCAGATTAAACAAAGTTTACACCTCACCTTAAAAATTGTTAAAATTACTGCTGTTTTAGCACAGGTGTTGGCTGTTGCAGTCCCACTTTGGGATTAAGTGTTATGATTCAGAGATGCCACCATATCTCTTACAGTGCTGTTTATCCATCTGCACTGACAGTTTTCTCCTGACTCTGCAGAGGGATGAAAGGGAAAGACAGAGATCTAGATCTGGTGACTGGCTCTATAATTCTCCTACTTCAAAGGCTATTGCTTGCTCTCGTCACCTCCTGCGCTATTTATGTTGCATGTAAATCATCTGATCCACATTGTGCTCCTAATAATTCTTGAGCTATTTGCCAGAGCTGCTCATCACTGTCCTTGCTGCCATGGAAACAAATTGTTTCCAGCTTCATAGGAGGAGTATTTTCTCTTTCTGTGACAGCTTTGGTTACCATGAATCAGAAATTGTTAGGTCAGGCTTCCATCTCTATAACCAGGTGCTCTGGAAAAGTTTTTGAAGGAGTAAAGGAGAGGTGATTCTACTTAACATTTGTTGTTTGTTCTCTTTGGAAAATCAAGTGAAAAGGGGAGGATGGGCATTCAATCACATTTTCTGCTTTCTGTTAAGGGAAGCACTGCCCCCAGAGTCCTGCTGCTACACGTCATTTTAAAAGATGAATGACAACCATTGTCTTTCTCCCATCCTTTGCGCCTTCAAAACAGTGTGACTAGTGTGTGCCCATTGGCTTCTGCTCTGACAACGCTGAGCAGTCAATGCTTGTTTAAGCCACATTCAGGGAGCTTTGCATCCTTCTGAGCAAGAGCAACCCCTTTCCTAATTGCACTATCCAGTGCCTGTACGAGTGGGAACTGGTAACTATGTATGGTGGTACCACACCAACTTTCATCTGCTCTGAGCTAACCTGGTGCTGGAGGATTACTAAGTACCCAAAACCACAGAAAATGAATAAAGCATTTACCCCCTCTCCCCCTTTTTTTCCTGTATACATTAATAAACAAGGTATTCTGCCACCAATCTGGTCTTAATATGAATTCTAGCTCAAAAACTCTGACTTTCGTTATGTGTGTTTTTTCTTTTTTTTTTTTTTTTCCTTCTCCCCCCATGTGCTTTAAGGTTCTCTGCTGGTCTACCATGTACCTGTGGAACAAGTTCCCTTTATGGAAAGGTGATTCTTATCCTTCTCATCCTTTTTCAAGGTGCATCTTCCCCAGCAGTAACAGGCTGGCCATGATCTCAACCATGATATCAAGTCCTCAGGTTCTGATAGAATGTGCCCTGATTTTACTGTACTTTACCCTTTTACTTAAGGGGTATTCCCTCTCATCTGTTTCTTTACTATAGCTCCTGCAGCTTGTCTATATACTGGAGAATTCAGTCCGGGATTACAGCAGTCTGCTTTCTTCATTTCTGACATGCCTAGCACAGCAGGAGCCTTTTCCCTAATTGGGCCTCATAGGTGCTAATGCAGAAATGCTTTTGCTGGTAGTGACAGCTTACAACATATGGCTACGTCTCAGCAAAATATGAATACCCTTACTGGCAAGGTACACCGAGCAGGTCAGCTTGCATTTCTTCATTCCACCAGATGGAGTAAACTTGCATTAAAATGTCTGTGACTGCCCCTCCATGCTACCTTTAGTAAATTGATACTATGCCGTGATTATATATGCTCTAGTTTTTTGTGTCAGCAAAGTTGTAGCAGTGTGTGCCTGCGGGGAACCCACTGTTGGTGGACTAAGGGCAGGGAAGAGATGAGGATGCTTTTGGCCTACGGGCTTTACAAACAGATCATTGAATGACAACTGAAACAGGCAGAGGAGAAAAAGCTCCCTCACTTCCACTCTGTCTTCCCCCTTCAGTAATTTGGACCTTGAAAGTATATTGCTTTAAGCATGTCTAAATTAATAGCTCAATTTTTCATCCTGACATTTAAATTCAGCAGGAAATGTTTCAGAAAGAACGTGCTGCCTGCCACAATTGCTGCTACATGCGTGGGCCATTGTGGGTCTGTGGACATTTAGCTTGGGTCTCTGAGAACAGCTGCTTTGGGGAAAATCAGCTCTGTCCTGATTTATTCTCTGTGGACTGAAACCCTGCATCAATCCAGACAGAGCTATGTGTCTGTGTAATTTTGCCAAATACAGGTTTGTAAATATTTATTTCTGCTCTTTGAAAAGGTAAGTCATAAACAATGCCACAGTCCTGACTAAACTGTGTGTGGTTTGACAGGCCCTACATGAAATTCTTGATTTAAAAAAAATAAACTTTTTCATAAATCTGTTTTAGGGGAGAAGCCAGTGGGTAAATCTAAATGACAAAAGACTCTACAACATGACTTCTGTTAGTTATGTTTCAGATTAGTTGCAGTTTGGGGATTTTTCTTTACTTGGAAGGCAAAGATTTTTATTATTTATTTGTTTGTTTGTTTATTTTTACATTGACTTTTTTATTTGAATAAATTTTAGAGAGTGAGAACAGACCACAGTGGAGTCCTCCTCAGAGAGGGCTTAGCAATTTCCTGGTGAATTTGGACTAAGTGCATCACGGTCTGCTGCCATTGCTTTATTCTAAGATCTTTTCAAGGATGTGCCTCAGCAGAATATACGTTAAAATAAAAACTTAGAAGCAATATGTCAGTTTTTCCTACACTGTTTTTTCTTTTTTTTTTTGTCTTCCCCAGAGGAAAGCACTTTTTGGTACTGAGGGTTATAATGTAAAGAGACATCTACTGAGGACAGAAAATTTGCAAGCAAATCATTGTTATGTACCAGATAATGATCTGTGCCCATCTTATACTTCACTAATTGTCAAAGTAAACCTTGATACTGGACTTGGAAATGAAAATGAACTCTCTTTGTGGTCTTCTGTGATTTACAGCCAATGAAACTTGAACGTAGAACAAAAGAAAAGAAAGCTATCAAAAATGTTCTTTTGTATAATAGCATAAGCAGGCAAGAGGTGTCCAGTGCCTTGCCAGGAACGTTTTTTTTTTTTTAGCGTAGCATGTGCTGTGGTTCTCAGTGATCCCATTTTGAGGCAGATCAGGTGCAGTGCTCAGCAGTTGGGGGAGAGCGGGTGAAATAGTGACTGACTTGTGTTGTCAGATGGGAATTCAGGGATTCATTAGTCATGCTATAGTCTCTTGTTTTTCTGTGTGTCGTGATGAAAAGAGAGAAGAGAGTTGCCTTTTGATAGCTGAAGAGGGCTTTCAAATATCACAGACTGAAGGCCGCTGTGTTTGAGCGATGTTGTCTTCCACAAGAATTGATCATCAGGATAGTTGTATTGCAGATGAGGGAGATGTGATGGGATTAGGATTACTGGGCCCTCTTAATTATGGAGAGTGGACTTGCTGAAACTTATTTTGCAACAATCAGAGAATGGTCCAAAGAGACATCCATCTTAAATGCCTTTTGCAACCACAGTGTAATCATGTAGTACTATAGTTCTCACCAAACTATTTGGGTCTGTTCCAGTAAAAATAAGCCAACTGGAACTGGAAAACACTTTTTTTTTTTTTTTTTTTTTTTTTCCAATGCATTTTATATAATGGTACCTGTATGATACTCAAACTTGGCTTCTACATCTATCTTGTGGCATTTTTGCCGAAGGGGGCTGTAATGTCCTCTTTCAGGAGAAGATTTGCCTTACCTTTCTTCAGCATTCACTCTGTGGGTGGAAATCGGGTCTAGACCTGTGCTATCTGTCAAAGAAGTGTATGAGGCACACTGTCCTGGTCACATCATTTCAATTTTAGATAACAGGAGGAAGGAGGAAGACAAGTCTTACCAGCCACCTACATCTTCAGTGTTGAAGTCACGAACGTCTAAAAGGGTGTTAGTGGAAACGATTAGCAATGAAATCATCTGTGGAAGTTAATAGATGGGTAAATATATGTTGAAGTGAAAGATGCTATAAAATTAATGGTTGGAGAGACATGAATATTTGTAACCTTGCTAATGTCTGTGGCAAAATTAATTTCGCCTGAATAAATTGGAGTAACAAGGAGAGGAGTAAGCTTATGAAAAGTCTGAAGTGTGTTCTGTCAAAGTTGGATGTTTCTTAGTCAGGAACATTTCAGAATTACATGAATATGGACAAACCTTGAGAGATAGTCTGTCCAACAGGAAACTGAGTTAATCAGTGCGAGGCTATATTGTGCCCATTTCTTGGTAAAGAGGTGGATGTGAAAGCCCTGGACAGGGTGACACTGCTTTAACAGGACTGACTGCTGGCAGCCCTGGTGCTAGAGCCCTCTGAGCTTGGTTTTTTGCCCTCTACTAAAGTGCAGACAAATAGAAAGGTTTAAAATAATGTTCCTCAGTGTAGCAAATGCAGTTTCATCAAAGTTCTCCCCTGTTTTGTCTGGCTCTTTAAATGTTGTGTTGTTGTTTCCCATTGGAGTCTTCTGTTCCTGTTGCTCCAAAAGGATTGGAAATTTTTCATGTTATCAGTCAGCAATTACTCTTTTAGTTGTAGTGCTGGTCACACAGAGCCTCATGGCTCTGAAAAAAAAAAATAAAAAAAAATTGTTCTTTTTTTGGACAGCTCAGGTAAGCACTAAATTTGGAGGTGATCCAAGCCAGTGATGTTTTTGACACCTGAATTAAGGGGGCTGAAATATCGTTTGTTTGCTAGCTGTGAGTGTCCAGCTGAGCAGCTGGCTGCTGAGCCTTTCCAAGGAACCTTTGGAAAGCACCTAAATACAGCTCAGGGTGCAGGACTGGGCATCCCTTAAGGGACTGCAACTGCACAAACACTGACCAGTGCCCTTGCGATGCTGCTGAGAGCCAGCCCAATAAAATCTGAAGCCCCATTTCGAACAGCTTCTGGATGTATGTAGAGTGCAGGAACAGCTTTTGTATGTGTGTGGGGGAAAGAGCTGAAGCATTCGGTATTTCCAAAATGTTCTAACCAGATTGTCAGTGTTGCTTAGCAGCAGAGGGTTTAAAATAGCGGTATTACTCAACAGTGTGAGCCGCATTTGCACATGGTAATATTCTGTGTCCTGTGCTGACTTGCTGCAGTATAGAAGTGCTAAGTTAATGTAAGGAAAGTGAAGATAGCTCACCTCCTCCTCTCTTAACTTGATGAACAAATGGCTGATCAGTGACAGGTCTTCCTTATGGTTTCAACAAGCAAATGTCCCGTACAGGCATGCCACGGTGTTGAGGTGCACATACGTTTTTCTGTGCAGGCATCACTTGGATGTAAAGACCTTTCATACCACATTTACCTATGAGCAAGTTTAGCTCTTGGCCCAGCAGCCTGTGCTGACACACACGAGGGCTATTAACTCAGCATCGGTTGTTTTTAGGTGTGCTAGTGAGGAATAGTGGGGACAAGAGCAGGTGCAAGTACCCCATTCAGTGATCTCTTAGCAGCCCGACATCCTGGTCCTTGTCAGCACAAGTTCCTGCTCCCTGCCCGATAGGGGGGCTGGACTAGATGATGTCCAGAGGTCCTTTCCAACCACAACCATTCTGTGATTCTGTGATCTGCTTTCTGGCTGATTTGGTCTTCGGAAGCAATCCTGGGAGTGTCTGGGGAAGAGGTGCATGCCTCTTACCCACTGTCTGTGGGAATCCCAGCTTGTCCCTGGAGCAAGTCAGAGGGCTTGCAGGAATACAGCTGTGTTTGCTGTCTGCTCCAGAAAATGGAATTACGGTGATAATGGCAATAAGTAGCTTAATAGATTGTGGTGGCCAAAGTGAAAAATAATATCCAGGTATCAAGTGTTTGCTGTGTTCAAGAGTTTTGTCCTCTATAATATTAAACTAAGAGTGGGTGGGGGCTAAATTGTATGGTAGTCTACTGAAAAATAATCTTTGTTGATGTAAAGGTGAACAGCCCTACATATTATATTTTACCTGCTTTGAAGAGCTTCAAAAGTTGCATTAGAGCAATAGAAATACTCCCTTACCATTGCTAATGATCTTCCTAACAAACATGATTGTGTGTTATTGTATCAAAATAGGGCCATGTTTTAAAGCCCTGAAGTAAACTAAAATAGCATCTGGATCTGTCATTAGTGCTGTGAATGCAGTCCTGTGAAAATAAAATGTTTATCAGATGTAGATGCTTGAAACCTGACCTTAAAATTAGGATCTTAAACAGATAACTTTTTTTCCCCAGTATTTAAAACCATTGCCTACTTCTTCAGTGAAGGTTCATAAACAACTCATCTTAAATTGTACAGTTAGAACATCAATTTATAGTTGTTTTATTCACCCTTTGCCTGAAGTGTAAACCATTTTATGATAGGCATTGCATCAACGTACATCGACAGTGGAGGAGTGTGTTCATGAACTTTTAATCCAAGACAATGTGCACAAGTAAATTACTTCATTCAACCATTTGCAGTTTGGAGGGTTGTGGTATTTGTTGTTTCTAAAAGAAATCTGGTAGTTCTATTGACAAATAGTGCTGTAGAAAGTGTGGAAATTAATATTAATTTAAAATTCTGGTTTAAGGTTTTTGAGAGCCAAGCTCAGCAAATGTATAAATGAAGCTAACTGTTTGGTGTTGGGCATAGCAGATGAAAACAGGTTTGAATTTGGCCCTCTGTATTTAAAATTTATAGCATTTCTTCATTGGTGGTGATGGGGATTCATCTCTCCTTAACTTTCTACCTAAATTTTAGGGGTCTGGGTTTCCTCTGCAGTTGGTGGAGTGTGATAGGTGCCTCCCTGGGGAATGTCAGTCCATTCCTGGATACCTGCTAGTTTTATCTGTTCCCTATGGAGGAAGCCTAGACAGACAGGTAGATTCAACTGGGTGCTCGGCTGTAGATGACTGGACTGAGCAAGGGCTTCAGAAAGTAAATGCCTTTTTCTTGGATAATGCATACAAAGCATTATAAAGCTGTGTGATTCATATTTTGCATGGTATAGAGTTTGAATAGTGAGGGTATGCTGAGCATTAGCTGAATGTGAGGGAATTGGTGAAATTAAGTGACCGCTAAAAAGCCTAAGAGATTAGTATATACAAATACTGCTGTATAGCTCAGAGTAGCTCTTCATACCGATAAAAGTGTTAGTGTATAGAAAGCTTAGTCTGAAGCCAAGATATTTATTTTATTTTTTGTGTTCCCACTTTCCTAGCGGAAAAGCCTAGGATGGAAGTTGGACAGCAAAACAAACTGCATGTTTGTGATAGCTTGGCTTGGCAAGTGATTGCCTGATGACCAGACCAGATGAAAATCTTGGGTGAGATTTCTCAGAAGCATTTAAATGATTTAGGACCACAATAAAAGTCAGCAGATTTAATACTTGCATAGACTTGCCATTGCTTTACCTCAGCAGAGACTTATGATACAAGTGATAAAGAGACTGAAATAAATAATTATGCTACTAGTTGCTTGGAAAAGCGATGTTTTTCAGTTGTTCAAAGAAAACAAAACAGATGTCACATTTTAGTCAGAAAAAGGACACCTGATGTGCCAAGGGCTGATGCTTTTTCTTTTTTTCCTCCCCGAAATGATTATAAAAGACATAAAGGTCATATGACAGGCCTTGTATTTCTCTGCACACATGCTTTGTACTTCAGAAAGCAGCTAGTCTCATGAGATGTCAGTCGCTAAGAAAAATATGCTTCTGTTTCCAATTAGGCAAGCAGGGTCTTGTGAAACCATCTCTGTGTAACCTACTGTAGTTTGGTCTCAAAGTTCTCGTCGGCAGAGGATGGCCACGGGACACCCCCCCCCCCCCCCCCAAGTTCTTGAGGTGCCCAGGAGATGGTGCAAGTCATGTCTGCGTTACTGTACGGGCACATTGGGGCCATATGTTACCCAGCTGATGTGCCCACTGCCACGTGCAGACTGAGGATGTTGGCATCGTGTGCTGGATTTGCCTCTGAGTTGTTTGCCTCTGAGTTGGAAAGGAGTTTTAGCAAGTGTGATTCAAGGGTAGCACTTAAGGATCTGATAAAAAGAGGAGAGAACTTTTTGATCTGGGATCAGTGAATTGACTGGAGTGGAAGGAAGGAGAGCTGGAAAGCATTCAGTCCAGCTATACTTTGTGTTACTATTATTTACTGCTTCTGATAAGCTTTTGATTCCCTAGACAAATCATTTTTCCATATATCCATACATGTGCATGTATATGTGCTGTAACAAGGTCTTGAAATGTTTATCCTGTGCTTCAAACGGGTCTTATTCTTGTGGTTTCTAATGCTTGAGCTTATCTCTGACCTGATTCCTGGACAGATTCCAATGAACACAAAATACATTTAGTTAAAAGAAAGCAGCTGAATGAAGATTAGCTGGACTCATGCACTGTATTCACCTTCTTGTGACAGCCCCTCCTTACTGATAAGTGTCCCTCAGATATGCACAGAATTTGTTCCATTCATTGTAGATGAAAATTTATTAGGGCTTGAAGTTGCTTACAGGTGGGCGAAATTAGCTGTCAATAGCCTTGCAGAGCTCACCTGTACTGAGATTTGGTCCTTTGAAAGTGTAGTTTCAGTACATGTGTTTGAAATGCTCATCATCTTAAGGCTTGTGTGTTGCCTTGAGTTATCAGCTGATTACCTCAGAGACCTGACGGCTCTGCGGAAGAAGGAACAAGATGCGGATTCTTCCTGCCACCTTCCAAATTATCATAAAGTTTGGTTTCCTCATTTCTTTTTTTCATTTCCATGCACTGTAAGGACAGTGAATGTTAAAATCTCAAGCCAAATCCTTCATAGAGGAGCAAAAAGCTCCACATTCAGGCTTTCACTGACACAGTGCAGGTTTGCCACGAGTGGCTCACATTAGGCTCTGGGGCTGGGCCAAGAAAAGAGCTACATTTCCGGGTTCTGCTTGGCTTTTGAAACTAATTTTACATCTGGAGAAAATACTTCCATTAAACGCTTATTCCCTTTGGGCAGAGACAGATGTGAACCCTGCATACCGCCAAATACCGGGACCCGGATGTTTGCTACTCTCGGCTCAGCTGCGCACTGGAGAGCTCCCCAGCTCCCACGTGGGTGTCTGGTGGCAGAACTGCTCAGGAATGGGGTGGCAAATATTTCAGGGCAGGCTTTGTACTTTGGTGGGACCCAGACTGGGACACTGGTCTGCATCTGTTGGTACACCTAGGGGTGTGTAAGATTAATTCTCATGCCCACCAGATAGGTGATACGTAGTGAATGTGGTGGTGTTTCTATTTGTGACTAACTGTTGTTGCATAAACCAGTGAACAAATTAATTGCTGGTGAGGCCTATGCGCATGCCTTATCCACGTGCCCTAAGTGCCTAAGATCTGTTCTTGTGCTTTTGCATCCTGCCAATTCAGTACCTAAATAAATAGAAACAGATCTCAGCTGCATAATTCTGACTCCGTTTCCCAGAATTTTGGTGCTTTCCCATCTCGGATTGATTTTCTTCTCTTTGCCAACCTTGCTGCCAGCAGCTGCAGAGAGCTCTCACGCATGTTGTGTCCTGACTGGGGACAAGTAAACCAGTTGCTCTTCCTGACTTCCCTTTCTTGTTTTGAAAGGAGTTTTTCTTCTTAAAATTTTCCCTACAGACAGACAATCAAGGTAGCTCTTTTGCTTCTTTCTGTTTAATCCTAGGTATTCTGTTTCCTAACATGGATCATCTTTGCTACCCTGGAGCAGCAGTTCCTGCTACCTGGAAAAGCACTGAGCCCAGGTGTTTCATTAGTGTGTGCTGCTTAAATATAATCAAAGGACAAGCTAGGGCATGGCAAGCTGTGACTTGTTTTGTTGCTTTGCTGGCTGCCTGGAAGAAGCATCCATCTTGTTTCCTCTTGTTGAGGAGGAGCTTGGGATCTCACTTAGGTGCAGCTTCTCCCCATCCAGGGTACTCGGGAGCTCTGTGCTCTCCTGACAGCATCTCTAATAAATCAGTATGGCTTGGCAGGAAAAGACGATCCTAATGAAGAGCTGGGATCCATGCTGAACTGCTGACCTTGGCAGACTGTTTAATTCCCTATTTCTTAAGCCTATGTTTTGCTTTTGGTGGGTAGAAGTATCTAGAAATAGATCCAGGAGCTAGTATTTGCATGAGTCAAGGCAGTGCAAAGCCCACTTAATACGCAGTGGATATATATTTTTTTTCATCTATCTGCATATTTCCTAGAGGTATTTCTGCTGCAGTTTTAGATTTCTCAGAACTACCAATATTTTGTGGTATGTGAAAGCTGAAGGATGGCAGGGTTTGAGCAATGCAGTCCTGGATGTCTCCTTGCTTCTTCCTTCATCTTCCAGCCTCTCTCATGTTGCTGTGGCAACTCGGAGTACCTACAGGCACCGACTAGTTGTTGCCTATCCTTGCCTTCATGTTTAGTGTCCTCCTATTTCTGTGCCTTAAAGTTTACTGCATGTTGTGGGTTTTGGAGGTTCTTTTAATCAAGGCTAGAAACTGCAAACTTTTTAGGATGACAATTATCTTACCTAACAAGATGTTTTTAGATTACTTTTGGCATGCTGTATATTGCAGTGCTTGCATTGTGTTTAATTAAAATTCTTCAGACTTCTTTTCTGAGTAAAATGAAGGATGTGTTATGCAGTGTCCCAGTCACACGGTAACAAAGGACCACATTACAAGATTTCTTTGGAAGTCTGTGTATATCACAGTTTCGACCGTTTCCAACAAGAAACACACAAATGACCCAAGGGAAAGTCAAATATGCGTACACTGTTGTTGAGATATCTGCAGCTGGCCTGGAAGTGTTTTTGCAATTGCCATCCTATGTTTTCTAAATATTTTCTCATGTTCCTTTAAGTTATAAGACTTTTTTTTAGTTTTATAAATTATTACAAAGATTGTGAATTACACAGACTGTATTTTGCTGTCATTTTCTTCATTTAAATACTTTATCTTTCTCTAATTAAGCTTTTTATCATAAGCCATTATGGTCATCATATAAAAACAATTGCCAAAAAGTTATCTTCCTTTAATAAGAGAACAGGAAATTGTGCTAGGGATTAGAGGCCCGGTAGATGTTTGCCAATAAATCTTTGACGTAAAATATTTGTAGTCTTTTTAATTGCATAGTGTACTTTGTGCTAATGCAAAATCACAGTCTTGACTTCATCAAACCTAAATCTTAGGACTTTTACAGTTGCATATGTGTTTAACATATATTTACTTCAGCAGCCAGAAAGTAGATTGAAATAATGTAGGACAGAAAATGGCATGTGTTTTTGCTTATCTCTATTACTGTACCTCAAGCAATATCAACAGAGATGCTGATATGGCACAGTGGAAGAAAAGGTGCTTGAAGTGTTGTTGCTGGATATGAATGTAAAGAAAGTGCAGACAAGACTGAAGGGTGTCAAGTCATATTTGTCAAAGGAATTATTTCCTATGGGGGTAGTGAGGCCCTGGCACAGGCTGCCCAGAGAAGCTGTGGATGCCCTGTCCCGGGAGGTATTCAAGACCAGGCTGGAGGGTACTTTGGTCTATTGGAGGGTACCTGGTCTATTGGAAGATGTCCCTGCCAATGGCGGAGTGGGTGGAACCAGATCACAGAATCACAGAGAAATTGTGGTTGGAAGGGACCTCTGGAGGTCACCTGGTCCAACCCCTGTTCAACCCGGAGCAGTCTGCCCAGGACCACAACCAGATGGTTTATGAAAATCTCCAAGGAGGGAGATTCCACAGCCTTTCTGGTCAACTTCTGCCAGTGCTCAGTCACCCACACAGTAAAGCAGTGCTTCCTGATGTTCAGAGGGAACTTCCTGTGTTCCAGTTTGTGCCCACTGACTCTTGTCCTGGCACTGGGCACCACTGAAAAAAGCCTGGCTTCATCTTCATTGCACCTTCCCTTCAGGTATTTATAGACATTGATGAGATCCCCCTCTGAGCCTTCTCTTTTTTTTTTTTTTTGGATTACAGTCCCATCTCTCTCAGCGCCTTTGATCATCTCATAGGAGAGGTGCTCCACTCCCTTAATCATCTTTGTGACCCCACATTGGACTCTTTGCAGTATATTCAAGTCTCAGTTGTACTGGGGGTCTCGGAACTGGACACAATGCTCCAGGTATAGCCTCACTAACACTGATCATCTCCTTTGACTTTCTGGCGATGCTTTGCCTAATGCAGCCCACAATACCATTAACCTTCTTAGAGGCAAGTGAACACTGGTGGCTCATGCTCTACTTGGTGTCTACCAGGACTCCCAGGTTCTTTTCTGCAGAGCTGCTTTCCAAATGGGCAGTCCCCTGCATGTACTGGTGGCTGGGGTTGTTCTGGTCTAGGTGAGGACCTTGCACTTGATCTTGTTGAACTTCATGAGTTTCTTGTTGGCCCATTTCTCTAGACTGTTGAGGTCCCTCTGGATGGCAGCATGACTCTCTGATGTATTTGTCACTCCCACCTGTTTTATGTCAGCTGTGAATTTACTGAGGGTGTGTGCTTACCCCATTGTCTAGATCATTAATGAAGATGCTAAACCAAAGTGGGCCCAGTATTGACCTCTGGGATACTCTACTGGCCTCCAACTAGACTTTGCACCACTGACCACTGGTCCCTGGACCCATCCACTCAGCCAGTTTTGGCCTTACTGAACTCCAGAAAGACAATATCCGCTTTTCCCCCTCATCTGTGATGCTGGTCCTTTCACTATAAAAGCTTATTGGGTTGGTCAAACATGACTTCCCCTTGGTGCATCCATGCTGATGACTACTGATGACTTGTACTTCATGTGCCTGGAAATGGTTTCCAGGATTAACTGTTCCATCACCTTCCCAGGGACTGAGGTAAGGCTGACCCAGCCTGTAGTTCCTCAGGTCCTCTGTCTTGCTGTTCTTGAATATAGGAGTGACATTTGTCTTTCCTGCAGTCTTTGGGTACTTCTTCCATTTGGCATGCTTGACCAAAGACTATCAAAGGTGGCCTTGCAGTGACTTACATCTGCCAGCTCATTCAGCATTCGTGGGTCAATGGACTTATGAATGTCCAATTTGCTTAAATATTCCCAGACCTGATCCTCTTCCAGATGACCTTTAAAGGTCCCTTCCGTCCCAAACCATACTATGCATCTGTAAGTAGATTCGGTTTCATGGGAGCTCCAGTGAAATTGCCATTTGTCCTTCATCTCAGATGTAATGCCTATGTACTTGAATTTGTACAACTTATACTTGCATCTCTTTCCTTGTGACATAGCCTGTTGTTAATAACAACGAAGGCTAGAGACATTCTAATTTGTGCATGTCTTTCTGTGCTACCATTATGCTTCTGACAATAACTTGTACTAGAGAAAAATGTATGAAAACTGTCTGGGTCATTGTGAATTCTTCCAGTCTTTCCCCTTCCAGTTTACTTCTGTTGTTTGGTTGACTATATTGTTCTAGCCAGAAGTCCCACAAAAATAAACATTGAGTATTAGAATATAAGCAAATGTTATTTAGTTTTGCTGTTTTTAGAATTAATGGAATACCCTCTTAATAATTAGGATTAAGCATATATTTTTAAGAGGGTCTCCTGAAGAGGATTGTTACTTTATTGAAACTGTCAAAACATTTGTTGTGCAGCTTGTTTTTATTTATATTCTCCCTTTCCTCATTCTCCTTGAATTATCTTACTTAATTTGACTTATCCATACTGACAAAATGACACTACTTATTCTGTTCTGGTTATCCAAAGTGTCACTCTGCGAGTGTGCACTTGAATAAGCTTGCCAGGTACTGTGAGATATCATTTCAAGAATATTTCTTATCAAGAGTGCATCAAATTCTTCTTCATGAGTGACGTCTGAAGGGCCAGTGTTTTTCTTTTGCTTTTCTTCAAAAGACATTTTTACCTCTACTTCAGCAGTCAGGGTCTCACTGCCATGGTAAGCTGTTACCTAGTTTTGTTTCAGTAACTGGACAGGACATCATCCAGCTAGAGTTCAGGTGTCTTCCTATGGACCCACGGCTGTTGCTGGGTGCTGGGCTAGGAACTGACTGTATTGAAAAGAGCTTGTTATGGGGAGAGAGTTGGAGAAGAGGAAAGAGGGAGCTCAAGCATTATGCCCGTGCTGTGTTCTGGGGAGGGACTTAAGTCAATGAAATCTTGAACAAAGGTTGCAAACACCATTAGTCCTGAAGCATGAATGTTTCTTCTTTTATGAGTGATGTTATCAACAACAGGGACGTGACTAAATTTCAGATTTGTTAAACATTTGTTGCACTTAGTGGCAGTTTTCAGACCAAAATGGTGATGTTCAGTGCTTTATCCAAACAGTCATGTTATTTTGAGGCATGATGTTGCCCCCAAAGGGATGGAGATTTGATTCAGACAGATCTTTCAGTGGCATAACACTTTACAAATTTGACAATTGTTCATCTATCTACTGGTGATTAGATGCTTAACATCTAATTATTTTTGTAGGCATGCATATCTGAGTTCTGTATATTCTACTTTGATTTAGAATAGCAATAAATTATCCAATATATTGAATCTGAAAAAAAAAAAAAATGCTGCTGTAGGAGCAGGAGCAGTATTTTTTTAAGGTACTATAGCTTCAGGCCAAACTCTACACCAGAGACGCTTTTAGCTATCTAAGGCTGAATTCACACACCTAAAAATTCCTTCATAGCTCAGTTTGGGAGACTTGCAGGGCCCTGTCTTTATGCAGGGGAACTAAGAGAATTTTGTGTGTTTAAGCCTGGATCACTGGGCAAGCTCAGCCCTTCTTCCTAGTCCTGAGCTATGCTGTACCAAGGGCAGGAGGGATTCAGAAGATACTTTTGCATGTCTCCTATAAACGTGCCTCTTCTGAGATTGGGTAGCTGGCAACATGCAGTTATGGCTGCTGGGATCTTCTAAAACATTGGTAAGGAGGAGGGCACAGAGGGGGTGTTCCAGGTATGGACAAGGGTCTTATATGCATGCATGTGCTCTTGCTATACGTAGGTGACTCCCACTGCTGCTAGTCCAACCATTGCCTACTCTCCATGTAGACAGCAAGTTTTAGAAGAGAGGCTTTGAAGAAGTTTTCCCTGGCCAGTGTTTTCCACACCTGGGTCTGCAAAGATTTCTGCAGTGTGCAGAAATCATTTTCTGGGATCCTAAAAAGCTTAGAGTGGGGGTTCTCTTTTTGTCATGCAGTGTGACTATGCACTTGTGTCCCTATCTACTTACCACCCTACAAGCACGTATCTTATCTTCTGCAGAGCCTCCCTACCTAGCTCAAAGTACCAAAGCCCAGACAGATACCTAAATATTGCTCCGCTTCTTTGTCTTGGCCAGGATGGACCAATTGCAGCTATTAGCCTCTTGCAGTGTTTTATTTGTCATGTTACTGGCAGCAGGATATGGGAGAAGTGTGTGCAACGGTGGGACAAGGGTAGATCCCACTGTATGCCTTGTGTAGCAGATCTGTTCTGCAGCAGAGCCATGCATCCTGCAGACTTCTCATGGCCTTAGCTCCTTCTCAGCTTTCCTTCACAGATACCATTTTTCTCCAATGCAGGTTGGGTGCCTTCTGGCACTTACTCAGATAACAATTTTAGTAGGTAAAATGCATTCAGGAGTGTAGTCTGTCCCTTGATCTAACTCCTTTTCTATAGCGTTTAGGAAGCTTCTCATGTCACACTTTTTTAAAATTAAAATCTATCATTTAAGATTGCCTGCAGCTATCCAGTTCTAGCACTTATCTGAAGATACAAAATTGAAATAAATGCTAAACTTGAGGTTTATAATGTACTAGTTAAATACAAAGATAATGTTTTCCAGTCTCGATTACAAACTTTTGAGTCCCATTCTTCAAAGTCTCAGCAGGTCCCTAAATCTGCTATGCTACATGCAGAATGAAGCTACCAGCTGCTCTGAAGCCAAAACTGGTCATTATAAAACCTCTGTAAGCTGGCTGCCAGCCTCAGAGTTCATTATGAGGGAGGTCATTCTTCCTTACAGGAATGAATGTAGCTTTTGAGTACATTTTTAAAGTTTCATTTAATCACAATGTGGACGAATTGTTTTAACTGTGATCGCCTGATGGGAAACTAACTTTCTTCTTCCTGGAAGAAAAAATACCGTGTTGATTCTTGCAGCAGCTTTTAGAACTACAGGATGTGATTTACTTTTTTTTGAAAGAGTTGAAGATTTTGGCACTAACGGAGGAAATTTTTCTCCCTTTCTCTGCTTTTTCTTTAATACTGAGTAGTCAGTTTTCTTTTCAATCTGTGAATGCACAGAATAAGGTCTTTAACAGGGCTCTTACTGAAGCATCTTCACAAAGTGTTCTTGTTTTTGTTTTTGTTTTTTACAAATATTTTCAGCCTTTTCATTATAGCTCTGAGATTGCAAAAAGCGTTGATCACCGTATCAGTTTTGTATTTGGCTAGCTCATATAAAATGAGGGAGAGTATATGCTGTTTGGTTTTGCTTGTTTGTTTTCTTGGTGGATAGTCTTTAGCCAATTATTGGGAGTTGTTTGGAGAAGAGGCAGCCAGGCTCTTTTTCAAGGTGGGTGGTGTTAGGATGAGAAACCACTGCCTCAAGATGGAACATGGGAATTTCTGATGAGATCCAAGGAAATCATTTTTTCTCCATTAAAGTGGTAAAGCACTAGTACAGGTTGCTCAGGAAGGTGGTAGACATGCCATTCCTTGGAGATACTCAGATCTGAACTGGACATGGCCGTGAGCAATCTGCTTTGGCCAGAGCACTGGACTAGAAGCCATCAGGGATCCTTTCCAGCAAAAGTTACGCTATGATTCTGCGAAGTTACTTTTCTTTGTGTGTGCAATATATTTGGTATTGAACAAATATGCTCTTCTATTATATGATCATACTTTTTGTATGATTGCTGGCAGATGAACAAAAATGTGGAGAGGTGATTTTGTATAGAGGTCAGAAGTGTACTGGCTTGGTAGTACTGCAAGTTGCCACAAATTCAGGATATTATTCTGCAGCCACGAAGTGGGGTGCATATGTATACATTACTCATTGGCAACTGTCTGAGGATTGTCATGTTGTAAGCAGCTGTGAAGAGTTATGCCCAAGACTGATTTTAATTACATGCATGAAAATACACTGGTGAATGAAAATAGTGAGTTTAAAGTACTGTATAGCTTTAGTTTTCTCTAGCCCTTTGCCAGGACTGGTTTAGAAGAAACCTGTCTCACATCACTAGTCCCTGAATACTGAGAAAATCAAATAGTTGTGATTTCAAACACCTGTCTCCTCCCAGCAAAACTCCAGGACTTTTTCCAAGTAAGTATTTGTATCAAAACATTTTTAAATGTTGAATTTTCACATGGTTTAAACTAAACATGCAAAGTAGTAGGAGTATCCAGTTCTAATCCTCTGTAAACTTTTTGATTTGCTTTATGGTTGCTGGAAAGGATATTGATTGCCTGTTGCCAGAGAGATTTAAGATGGGCAAAAGGACACAGTATTGTAGATGCTCCCCAGCCCAGCAGGTTAGAAGGGGAAATTTGTTTGGATTGAACTATTAAATGTTTCAGCAGAAAAAATATGCCTCCCCCAAAAAAAAGTTGTGGTGTCCGTTCTAGATGTTTCCTTTCTTGCTATTTCAAGTGAATTGTTCATTATTTATTAAATGTCTGTTTTCAGATCTTAATATAGACATGTCAGTGCTATCCTGTTTGCAGGTGCACAGAAATTCTGGGCCATCGATGTCAACAGGGTTCTACAGCATTTAGGTGTGTGGTCCAGACTGGAAGGAGATGGGGAAGAGTGTTTGTTTTCCTGTGATATTCTGCTCATAGTTCTCCTTATGAGAACTTTTTTTCTGAAGTGGTGGATGGCTTGAGGAAGATTATAGATCCTAGAATCGTAGAGTGTCTTCAGCTGGAAGGGACCTTAAAGTTCATCTAGATCCCACGAAGCATTAGGCAATGTTCACTGCAAGACTAAGTGTCTTGTTTTGAGATACTTTTGGAGAATCAGACTTTTCTGGGAAGAACTCAGCCAGCTAGTGTTGAGACATATCTTGTATACTCTGTAAAGCTGAAGAAGTCATCTAAAACTGTCACACAGCTGGGCTGAGATGAAAGGTTTCTGTAGTTGTGACTCAAAAAGCAATACCTGGATTTTTTTTTTCCTTCCTCCCATCAACTCTAAACATGTTAAAGTGATTCACTTAATTTAAGATGTCCCTGGAATGCCTGGGCTGCATATTCCAAGAAGTCTAATTACGGGTAAAATTCTTATTTCCCAATAAATGGAAAAAAATGCATAAGAAAATCATACTAGCTGCATTTAAACTGTAAATAAATGCTATTGAGAGTAGATGATACACTTTATTGCACAACATAAAATGAGTTGATAAAAAAAACAATGGGCTTCAAGTAATTTATTTTTTTTTTCTGAGGGGACATGGGAGAGGATTATCTTTTCTAATTAATTCAACCATCCAGAAATGATGAAGATAAGTTATTTATACAGACACAGTCTCTTTTTCAAGAAACCAAGTGTAGGTTACGATCCTAGAGGAGAAGAACTGTGGTTTGAAAAGCACATATGCTTTGTGATGGATAATGAAACACGAGCTTTAAGCATAGCATACTCAATAGAGGAACACAGCTGATCCCTGCTTACAGGAGTGATGAAAATTCAGTACTGTGTGAAAGAGATGGATTGAAAAGATTTGTATGGAGAATGGTAGGTCTAGAAAAGCTGTGAGGGAGTGAACTTTTGCTTTGATCCAAGAGAAGGTTAAGTTGTTTTTAGGCCAATCCATAAGTGGGAGACTACTTCTGAGAGGTCAGAGATTTGACTCATAAGGCAGTGGCATAACAGAATTCGATGTCTGGAAGTTGAACATAAAATGCATGCTACTAGTAAGCAATATTATGTATTATGCTGATGATTAATTTATAAAAGAACTAAAGCATTAATTTGGTAGGTCCTCCATCTGGTGAAGTCTTTAAAGACATCAAATTAGCTGTCTCTCTCCGGAAGAAGTGGTGTAGCTCTGTAGGAAAGGTAGAAGACAGTGAAATGAGGCAGGACTCACTGGGTGAAGTCTTGTGGGCTATAATAATCTGGAAGCTTTGTGATCTGGAATAAGTCTGTCAGGAACTGGAATGAGGCCATCAGTGTTTTTTCAGATAGGCTGCTGAACAGCTGTCAGACAGTAGCTGCCAGTTAACATAAAGAATGTGTCCTACGTTGCCAAAATGTCTAAGTGGTTTTGGCAGTGGAAGGATATGTGGGCTTGCTTCGTAGTCTTTTCACCGCAGGAATGGATGATGTACATTATAATCTGTTCTAGCAGAGCATTTATTTGGACATCAGAGGAAATGAAAGAAAATACAGAACAAAAATCCAGGTCAGTACCCTGTGTAGAAGGAAGGGAAAGACAAGGATCTTGTAGGTTTTTACATGCAGTTAAGTTACACTCTTAGGGAAACTTTTAGAAGAAGCTTACTAAATGGTGCAATATTTTCTGTTGACAGTTCTGACTTGTGTGGGAAATTGGTGTGCTTTTATATACCTGCTGTCCAGTAAGCCCTTCTACTGTACCAGTTTAGCACTAGTGCTGTTTCACAGATGTTAGAGCTGAATATCATCGTCCTTTGCACCCAAACAAGTGCTGGCCTTGTGCTCTTGTCCCCTTTTCCGGCATTCTGAGGGTTCTACTTCTCTAATGACAGGCGCACATGGTTTGGGATGCAAAATGCATGACCATGCAAATATTGAAAGGGAAACTGAAATCTCTCTCATGCTCTAGATCTTTTATCTTCATTTCCTTCACTACTCTACGGTATTATTTAAGCATATGTCCTGTAGGTTTTGAAAGCACTAGACTCTATGTGGTATATATTTTCTTCATTTAAATAGTCAATAAGGATGTTATCTTCTAATTTGTATTCAGTCTTGCTCCCCTATCTAACTTGTGACACCCTGACCACCCTGACCAGGTGTTGGGATGGTTCAATGATTTGTCTCCAGCCTATTGGTGCAGACTGAGTTCTCTAGCTGCCAAATCTTCCTCCAAAGACTTCCACGTGAGTATCAGCCAGCCAGGTTCAGTGATTCTCCATTACCAGCCCAATGTCATTGCAACTGTCTTTTGAGAAAGGGATAGAATGATGGCAAAGATGTCAAAACTTCAAATTCTCTGTTTCTAGATCTTGTTATTGTCTGTAGATATAAAAATAAATATTTGTAAGAAATCCTAGGTAGTACATACATCACTGACTGCTGCCTTGTTCCTGCTTGAAGGTACCTCACCTAAAGACAGACTTGAGGAAAACACATGTGGTTAGCAGAAATAATCAGCAGACAGTGGCAGCAATTCCCAACTTCAGAAGCAGATATTGAAGAATTATATAAAGATTTACTTAGTAATCACTATGTTAATGAATAGGTTATTAGGAACTGAAAAAGACTGACTATACTACATACGAATAGCATTATTCACATACCACATTTATTTAAAATGTAACTTTTCTACTAACACTGAGAATCTGCTGGAAGTCAGTTGTAAAAAAGAATCTATTGCAATGAAGCACAACAATGCATTTTGAATTAATTTCCTCTCAAAACAATTGGTAGATGTATGTAATTCATGACTACTTAGCTCCGTGAGAGACTGGTATCTCTAGCAAAACAATTCAGTAAAGCTGACAGGGTTGACATGAGAGGGTTTCAATGCACTTTCAAATAAATTTATTTGCTGAGCTAAAAATAAGTGTATGCAAACATTGCAGGGTTCGAGGGGAAACCAGTGAACCAGCTAGCTTCTAAGGGAAGTATCTTACTGCCCATCTGCTTCCACAGAAAAACACCTCTAGCCATCACTGTATTTTAAAGAGCTGCTATTGTTGGGAACCTCTTTGTTCTGTAACTGATGTTTAACCAAGAAGTACTAAGAGAGGTTTGCTAATAGTAGTTCAGGAATAGTTCAGTACCATCAAAGAAGAGTAATTCAATTGGATTCTATCTCTCAAATTCGGTTGTTGTTGTTGCTGCTAAACTTTCACTACTTTTTTGTAAAGTACCTGCTCTGCTTTGCTGAAAACTCCCCTATGTTTCACATGGAAGGTCTCCTCTGCTAACTCCAAGCTGTGCCTGTAGGTCATACAATTTTCTTTGTAAACTGGCATATTGCAACCCATCTGGCCTTACAAAATTCTCCATGAGTTTGCTATACTTTTCTGCAAATGGGGCTGTTTTCCGAAGTTCTGCATGGTGCTGTGTGGAAGGAGGAGAGCATAACTTCAAGTCCTCCGTTGCAAGTGTGTTGATGAGGAACCCCCAGTGAGGTGCTTGAGTACTCTGGTTACTTCAGAGTAGTATCTTAAACTGGGGCTCTGTATGTGTCTTATGCTGCTTACTGCTACTATGTGAGAAGGTGAAGTAGTGAGACAAAATCTGGGCAAAATCTGACCATCTTTTATGAAAAAAATACTTTCCATACTGACTTTGCTGAGGCTTTAGCTTGAATTAATCCGTTTTTCCATTTATTCATTTAAAAATGAAGTTGCTCAAAAGCAATTCACCCAAGTACACTGTGGTACGTAGCAACACGAGGCACATCTGTGTATGAGATGATCACTTCCTTGGTGATGTGCTATCCTTGAGTTTGGTGACTGGCTCTGAGATCAGCAGCATGACTGAATCGCTGGCATTGTAACGCAGGGCTGGTCTGTGATGGTGCTTTTGGTGAATGCCTTAGATATTGCATACTGGGGCGGGGGGGTCCCATTTTCCACTGTTAGCAAGACCACTTGCTCACCAGAGATAGTGGGAAGAAACGTACTGGGAAATATGGGTATATTTATGTTGCTACACCTGCATTTGCGAGAAACAGAAACTTATCCTACAACAGGCAAAGGAATTAACTTTTCTTCATCTGATGAGAGAACTCCAAAACAGAGGTTTCTATGGCTCAATGATCTTCCTGCCGTGGGACAGGGTTTTGTATCATATACTTTGAACAGGCTGAAATTGTGTGTAATTAATGACTGCATAAGCTGGCCTTGTGCTAGAAGGCCATATGTTCACTTGTGTAGACATGGTGAAGGCAGGCAAACAGCATCTGCAGTGCTTCTGGATCCGTCTCAGACCTGCTTACTCACTGCAGAGCACTTGATGAGGAAGGCAGCCCCAGTGCCAGCCACCTGAAGTAGCGCTGATGTTTTCTGATGATTCATGAATAGATATGACAATATGTGAATATTCATGGCCCATTGCTGCCAGCAGCATTTTGGCCCTATGGGTTCTCAGCCTGTCTGTTGGTCAGAGGCACCTAATCTGTAAAAGGTCTGCATCCTTGTGTAAAGGCTTGAGTGTGCAGACCAGCCTGTGTATGTGTCTTTGGTGTGGCAGGTAGTGTTTAAGCAAGGACTTATCCTTACAGAAACAAGGGATCTACTCATCCTAAAGGTGTCTGCCAAAGCCAGCACATGCATGTACCTCCGTCTGAGAAGGGACAGAGAGGTGTGCTTTATATATCTCCTATATTCCTCTTGTATATTTTACATGCACCCCACAAATGAGCTTTTCTGATCAATTGCAACAAAAATTGGAGATTTTAGTTGTCTCAGTATTGCTGTGGGTTTAGTCCTTAATTTGATTACATGCCCGCCCTTGTGCTGAAGCACATTTGTTAAACTTTCTGGTGTCCTTTGGGTTCTTTCAATATCTTGAATTCCACTTGGATGCTTTTGAAAGGGCTTGCACAACGTATGCCTTTTCTGGGAGTACGGGCAATAGCCACAGTCTGAAACAAGCATGTGGTGTTCTGGACTTGACATCCATGTCGTTATCCCACAAGTTGGTACACTCTGTGCTGTTACGCAAGGTTATCTTGTGTCAGAATAATAAAAGCTGAATGCACTAAAAGGCTGATAAGCCTGCCACGAAGGATCACATTGTTCACGTTCTTCTGTCTTAACATAACACCTGGTGCTTCGCTGGCTGGTGCTGGTAGGGTTGTGTGCCTAGTTGTGAAAAATGTAACAAATAAATAAAGTAAAAAGGAATTTTTAAAGCAGTTCAGATCCTAGCCTTAGCAGCTTTGAATTTAATGGTGTCTCTGAGACACTCTTACACAAAAGGACTATGAGAAAGCAAGGCTGTTTTGAGTTTCTGCATATTAAAAATGGACAATGCCACTTTTCACTAATACTGCTTACAGCCTTGAAGGACCGAACATGAAAACAAGTGCTCCTTCTGTTGGCAGGTGGGAAGTTTGATCCCTTAAAATGTAAAATAAAAATAACAAAGTACGTAGGCGTGGGGATTTGGGTGGTCGCCTGCAAGGAGGGGGGAGAGACAAGGTCCCCGCAGCTGCTGGCAGCGCTCGTGCACAAGCCATCGGCCTGCTCGCAGCGGGCCTGGCGTGCATGGGGGGAGAGGGGAAGTTCAGCCCTGGTGCCATGGCTCGGCACAATGATCCCCTTTCTGGGTGCCGGGGTCACAGCTGCTGTCTGGGGATTAGGCACAGAAGCGCTCTTCTTTTTGGGAGAGTGAGGTTTCCTGGAGGATTAAGTAGGGGCTGGAAGCAGAGGGAGCTATCTGGGAGGGAGACAAAGGAAGGAAGCCAGCAGCATGGGCAGGCCACAGCCCTCGGGGGAGGAAGGCCATCAAGGAGAAAACAACTGCTGGTAGTTGCTGCTTTGGTGGGAGACACTCCAGTTTGGGGTACTGAGGTGGTCGGATCAAGGGGAGAAGCCTACCATGGGTTGTGCACAGCTGCTGGCTTGGAGTGTCATGTGGGAGGGGGACAAGGTCCGGCAGAGCTCGGCTGCTTCCCCAGAGTTGCTTTTTTGCTTACCACTTCATGATCATTTTAGTCACTAATTTATAATTCAGAAATAGTGATCAGTGTGGTAACCGGATTCCCCATGTCAAGGTACTTTTGCACACACCATCTGCTCTGCTTCTTATATTCTCCCTGGGGTTAGAGTGCTGTCAACATGTCTTCTGCATCTGGTGCATCCCCCTTCCCTTTTTCCTTCCCTTTTTCCTTCCCTTTTTCCTTCCCTTTTTCCTTCCCTTTTTCCTTCCCTTTTTCCTTCCCTTTTTCCTTCCCTTTTCCCTTCCCTTTTACCTTCCCTTTTCCCTTCCCTTTTCCCTTCCCTTTTCCCTTCCCTTTTCCCTTCCCTTTTCCCTTCCCTTTTCCCTTCCCTTTTCCCTTCCCTTTTCCCTTCCCTTTTCCCTACCC
>NC_048893.1:126460996-126600974 GCF_011077185.1 Oxyura jamaicensis
CCTTTTCCCTTCCCTTTTCCCTTCCCTTTTCCCTTCCCTTTTCCCTTCCCTTTTCCCTTCCCTTTTCCCTTCCCTCTCCTGCTATTTCACCTCTTGGATGCACACATTCCCTGGAAAGTATCAAGAATAATCCTTCTACCCACGCATAATGTGCCAGCACCCTTATTTTGTGTGGGAAGATCTTCTATATTTGAAGCCAGGGCCATCTGCTTAGTTCAAAAAAAATAATAATAAAAAAAATCCCCATAAGGTTTCTTGCAGTTTTCTGCAAGGGCAGTGGCCACAGTTCTTCTGTATAACTTTAAAAGGAAAATCCAACTCATCCTATAGTAATAATATTTGAAGCTTATCTCCTATTTATCACTTATCTCAGAAGTTGAGACTCATTTTGCTTACTGGATCAAATTTCCCACAGTTGCCATATGCTGGTTACTTCTTTTTAGTGGCTTCACAATCCATTAACACTTTTTATAATCTGAAACAAATGGGCACTGCGCATAATGTAGCACAGGGGAGGTGGAGGCAGAGGAGGCTCACAATGAGTGCATTCAAACTATGTGAAAATGTAAGTGGGGAAAATATGACTGTGTCAGTAGAACTTGTCGGGGGGGGTTAAGGAATAGCATGTAATAGCAAATCATTGGTATTTTGAAGGCAAAAGAATGAAACTTCTTAAAAGAAGCAGAACTCCAGAAAGACTAATGAGTAAGTATTTGGTAACTTCCAGTGTTTTAAATATAATGTCATAGTCTCTAGCTGTCATCCCTGCTGCATGGGTATTTCCTGAGTGCAGGATGACTCTTAACCATCTCACTTTTAAATGCATATTTCCAATTGACTCTGGATCTGTTAAATCCTCTCTAAAAAAGGAACATTATAGAATAAACTGATAAGATAAAACATGCTGCTGTTCTAGATGAAAGTGGTTCATGCTTCTGCTGTTGCATTTGGGAATGTAAGCATAAATATATGGTAAGCAATACAAAAGCTATTGTGAAAAGAAAATTGACAAAAGCTTAGTAAAGGTCTAAGGTAGAAACACAACCTGTGTTGCTCACTTACGTCCCTGGTCTATAATTTTTTTAGAATGAAATGCTGAAGAGTGCTCCCTTGCCAAGGAGGAACTGAAGCAACTTCAGTATTGTTTTGAATCGCCAGTCCTTACCGTGAAGAGTACTGTTCCCTGTCTGTATCTGGAGAATGGAGTTGGGATCTAACTAGAATGAGAAGCTTAGGAAAGTTTCATAAAGCTTTAAGATTAATACATGAAAGAAAGAGAGGGCTTATCTAAAAATCCAGAGAAGAGTTACTGAAATGTTCCTTGGGCATAACCTGAACATGGCTTTCCTGCTCCTGAAAGGTGCAGCACACACAAATGGTAGCCTACTTTGTTTGTTCAGGTAATTTGATGTGTTTGAGGATATTTGTTGGATCTAACTGACCTCTGTAGCCTAAAGAGTTAATCTAGAAATATATGCACATACTGTGAAAGATCAATAAAGTGGTTTCAGTGCTTGTGAAAGAAATCTTTCTGTCCTGGTTTATGCATTAGAAAGGATAATACACGTGTTCAACATTTGTGAAGTGTCTCAGCAAACACAAAAAAGGCAGTCTGTTTAGTTTATGTACTTCATTTTGCAAGACTGTGCTTTAGTGGTAGGTTTCCAAGCAAAAACATGCTTTCTCTTCTATTCTCACATGCACTTCAACTATTCTGTATAGCAACAAAAGGTTAAAATTCAGGCTGAAATGTGCTGCAAAGAAGAGATGGAGGCAGAAATTCCTCCTATAACGCCTACTGTAGAGAGAGAGAACTTCTTCCCCCACGTCTCTAAATTTAAGGTATACACCTGCACTGAGAAGCAAAGGCTTTTCAAAAAAGAAAATGACAAGTTGGGTAGTAGAAATTACAAATGTTTTAAGAAGGAAATAGCTGCTTTTATGTCTTCTCTCTGTGTAGCAGTTCTGACTATCTGCTCAGCTTTCAGTGTGCAATTTACTTTTTTTTCTGTGGGATTTCAGGGGGCTTATTTGCTGAGGATATTTATAACAGTGCTTCAGCTTGTAGAGGTGAAGAGTAGGGACCCTAATGTATTGGTAATAGGTATTTTGTGTCCTGAGGAAAAATCTTGGACAATAGCTACCACTTTGGAGCAGCATGTCTAACACTTCATCAGATGATTCAAAATTGTGGGAGAATTACATATGACTTTGGTTCTGTAGGGCATCTCACTTGTTTGACTGCTGTATCTTGGATTAATGGCTTTTTTGTGTTTGTTTTGTAGGAAGTCTCAAACCCTTTTTCTTTGAAACATTTAGCAGACAGATGAAATTTTGTCAGAATCCATGGTGATGTGACATTACAAATATATTGTAGGTAGGAAATAAAGAGGAGCATGGCTTTTGGAGAGAGAAGGGTTTCCATGCTCTTAAGCATGCAGGCACTCGAGTCTTTCTGGAGTTGCTACACTTCAGAGCTACATATCTGTGAGGAAGCCACCCTATAGTTGAGCACAAGATATTCCTCCCCTCCCCAGTGTGGGATCAGACCCTGCAGTACGCCTGGGACCTGTGAAGCTGCCTAGCTGCCTGAGCTCTGCCCAGCCCTGTGTAGGATGAAATGTGAGGAAACACTTCCTTCTCTTCCTCACCCTGCTCCATGCCAACTCGCATCGCTGTCCATGCAGTCCTCCAGACACCTGTAAGCCTGTGCCACAACATCTAAAATTCACGTCAGCAGTGAGCACAACTAAGCCAGGAAGAGACAGAGTTATCGTCAGCACCATGGTACGCAGCCAGCAGCGTAGGGCTTGCCTTGGTCTTGATGTGATTGGTGGCCCAGCTCCAGTACTTCGTGTTCCCAGCTCTCCAGCCTTGATTTTAAGGGGGTCTGCTATTCTATGGGGGCCTGATCCTCTGTCCCGGGACAGCCGTGAGAGCCCAGGGTGCTGTAACATATGGGTATGTGTCTGACTGAATGCTGGGGGCTCTTGCATTTATAGGAGAAATTTCAGACTCACAAACTTCTACCACAGTCTGAAGATCATCTCTGCCTTAACTTGACACCTTCAGCCAGATTCCGCCCATGAGGGAAGTGTTTAGAAAGCAGTAAAAATAGTAACAATCCAGGAAGACAATTTTGCTAGGCTGAGTTAAAAGGACAGGAAGGGACACGTGAGGGACTCATCCTACTTTGTAGCAAATCAATCTCTTTTTGAGTGCCAGTGGTTTGGGGGGTTGTTTTTGTGAGATTAATATAGAAGAACAGAAACTATTTCTGCCTGGAGGAGCAGGCATAGCATGTCCTGAACATTTTCTATGGCTTTCTCTTCTCACCGCAAGCTGAAGCTTGAAGCATATTCTGAGATACTTGTATGTTGTTTGCTTGCACAGAAGAAAATAGCAGTAGGTGGGATACTGGAAAAGTTAATAGCGCTTACTCAATGTGGAGGTGATAAGCTAGTTTTGTTTCTGCAAGATAGTGACTCACGATGCCAAAGTGAATGCAATAAGTGTGGTTTTTATTTTAGCTTAGTTATTGTACCTGTTGGGGTCTAAGAAAAGCAAGTGAACCTTTGGTAGGAGTAGTGTTAGGGTTCAATACCCTTGCAGTGATCTGACCTGTAAAAACCCATCCGATCACAAGAGAATACAGAGGGCTCTTTCTGGGACTTTCTGAAAGGAAGAGTGGTGCCATTGTTTGTGGGGTGCTGTCTGGTGCCAGCGTGCCACAGCGGATGGCGGGTTGTGTGGTATATTTATCGTTTGTCCGAATCTAGTGAATATGAAAAATAACTGGGATTTGAGAATGTGTCCTTGATTGGCAAAGTATTGTGATCAAGCCCCTTTGGGGCATTTGCAACATGAAACATGGTGTTTTACCCTGCTCTGTCTCCTTTTACTTCTTTTCTTCTCTTCATCCCAACCATCCTGATGACAAGTTCCACAAATGAGATTTAATATCTTATTGTCATTGGAGGTTTTTTTTTTCTCAGTCTTCTTTTTTCTGGATCTAAATTCAAAGTTACGAGACTATTTTACCTAAGGTTTCAGTTGATACACCCTCTCCCCAAGAAGCCTGAAATCTCATTTCTGAGTTCACTGGACCTTTTCAGCGGGCACTTCTCTTGCTGCCTTTTTGTGACCTGTAAGAATTGTCATGGTGCAAGAGCCTCCATTTGTAAATGGAGCTGAACTCTCTTTTCTTTAACTCTGTGCCAGGCTGTCATGGCAGTCAACTGAACAACTCTTCCATGGGACCCATCTCAAAAAGAGTGCTTGCAAAGTAAATCTCTGTTCATCCTTTTATGAGAGAGAAAACCCATTTCCACTTTGGTCTTTAATTCCTCTGTCTCCTGCAAAGGTTACTTTATTACTTTGTCTGTTAGTAACTGAATAAAGGCCTCTGAAATCCATCATAAATTCTTTCTCTTTTGCTTTCTGTGAGGCCTTTCTCTGGTAGAATGAAGAGGTCTTGTCCACTATTTTGATGCCAAGCTATGAAGTTTCTCAAAACGTGGAAAAATGTGTGTCCAGCATTTAGCGTCAATTCACAGGTGGTGGTACAGAAACACTGCCAAATAATGTGCAGTATTCTTCAACCGGATTTCTTTAACCCCTTGGATCAGAAAGTCATCATCCACTGACTT
The DNA here is from genome assembly GCF_011077185.1 of Oxyura jamaicensis. Lineage (NCBI taxonomy): Eukaryota > Metazoa > Chordata > Aves > Anseriformes > Anatidae > Oxyura > Oxyura jamaicensis. Next base: position 126,465,646 of record NC_048893.1, read on the forward strand.
GTGCCTCCAAATGCAATGACAATACTGTTGAAGTGAATGTGTGTCTATTAGAGATGATGAAAAAGCTTAACAAAGGGAAAAGCTCCAGGAACTCTTTGTTTCTGGTGGTAATAAACAGAAACACCTCTCCTACACCAGGTGATGTGAAAGCCATTGGGCTGGCATCCACTGGGAGGAAGCATGGCACTGCAGGGACCACTTGGCACATGGACAGGTGCAAATAGATGCTTGAGAGAGATCTGCTTGTGTGCAGGTTGTTGAGTATCTTGAGCCTTACCATGAATGGAAGCAAGAAGTGGAGATGGATCCTGATTCTCAGGAAAAGCTCCTGAGGAACAGTAGAGTCTGAACAAAGAAAGCATTTCTTCTGTGAGATGCTTTCTAAAGGCTGCTTCACAGGCTTTTTTTCTGAACAGTTTTTAGATCTACCTCACTTGCAAGATGCCTGGGATCTCACTGGCATTCTGATTTTCTGCTCTATTCTCATGTTGTTAGGGAGCATGATTTTTGTTCTTAGCTGTGCCGCATATAGAAGATTACATAAATATCTTGGAAATCTTTTTTTTTTTTTTTTTTTTTTTTTTTTAAATGACCATGTAATCTGTAATCTTATGTCTTCCTCCTGGAGAAAATTCTGTTTCACATAGGAGAGGAGGAAGGCAGCCATGCTTCTTCATTACCAAGAAAGCCACCAACTGGCTGCCTAATCACCCAGCTGTGCTAATGAGCCATCACAGCCAGACACATAGAGCTGAGGTGGATCTGTTCCCCTGGCAGTTGTCTCCCAAGGATGTTTTGGTATAGAAGTGCTTTGCCCTGTGCTAAATTAGTGTCATTTCCATCTCCTTCCCCCTGCTCTGCTTCTCCTGGTAGATAGGTATTCAATTTCTAATGTGAAGGGGTTTGTGTCTGAGATTCAGGTCTGCTGTTCATAACCCTCAAGTTAAGCCAAAGGATAACCCCAGGAGAGGGATGGCTTGGTTTTCTCCCTGCAGTATTGCAGTTTAATTTCTGGTAGGAAACTGGTATTTTCAGCAGCATGCCTGTGGTACAGGGCAAATTGAGCTGTGGGTACAAGAGTCCACGTGGCTTTATACTGGGCTGCGTGAATGTCTTTTAGCTCAGAAATCCTCGATGGCAGGGTCTGCCCCAATGCTTGGGGCACCTCCAGCATGTGCTTTGGTGAAAGCATGGTGCTTTTTGCTACCATGCTGCTCTTTGCTACCATGAAAGAGTGGCCTTCTTTTATTGTTGTAGGGGTTTTTTGTTTGTTTGTTTGTTTTCTGAAATGTATCAAATAATATAATTTGCTAAAAAGATTTTATCGGCTGCACTTCCTTCTTTTCAGAAAGAGTGAAAATTTGTTAAATATGCTTGCAAACCAGGAGAGAGGGAGGGATTAAAACTTCAAACAGCGCTGCTAAAAACAGCCCGGGCTGCTTTTGTTTAGACTTTCAAAATGCAGCAGCTTAATGCCTCCATTGTACGGCGGGGAAATATGCTAATTCGAAGCACATTTCCCATCAGAAGCCCTTTCAGCCGTGTCATCACCGAGATATGAAGGATGATAAAAGCAGGGGGCGAGGGGAGGCCCCGCGTTATGGGTGCGCGGCCGTGCCCCATTGTGCACGGGGCTGAATGGGGCTGACGAGCCCGGTCACCCGTGAAGCCCCCTGGCCCGGGGGCCGGGTGGGTTCCCATGGGCGTCCGCTGCCCCCTGCCCTGCTGGGACCCCCCCGCTGGGGCAGCCTCACCTCCTCAGCCCAACCTGGCTGCATGAAGAGAAAAGCAACTGTCGGTGTTTGGCGTGTATTAAAAATCTATAAGCGCTGCTCTTTTTAAACACTTGGTGGTATATATTTATATATAAAAGCCTAGCTTTTCCTTTTTCTTCCTCCTTAAAGTCATTATAAGAGAGCTTTAAATTGCAGGTTTGGGATCAGGTGTCTGACCCTGTTGGTTTGGAAGTGGGGAGATGCTCAGTTTACCCAGGAAGACTAAATTTGTTTTTCTTTCTAACAGGAGCTGCTGTTACTTTAATGTAGAGAATTTGGGATTAAACAATCTCGAGGTTCTGGTAATGTTGCTATGATATTTGCTTGGAAACAGTTTGAAATGGCAATGAGATTTTTAGCTCTAGCTGTTTGTTTGGCTCTATAAACCTGCTGTATGCTAATGGTGAATTAAACCAAGAAAATGGGCTTTTGATTGCATTTGCAATCTGGTGATGTTCCATCTGCAATAGAAATATATGCTATGATCAAAGAAACAATTAGTTTAAATACTGCTGAGGACCACGGCTGAAATTATTTCCTTAGAAATACTGTTAAAGTGGAGGTTGGTCTTCAGTTTCTTAGCTATACTGCTAGACTTGTGAACGGGCAGATGGGACTGGTTGATTTTGGTTAGGCTTAAGAAGCTGAGATCTTTTTCTGCATCCTGTGGGCAATCTGTGAACTGGATTGAGGGGGAGACCTCTGTCCCTGTTGAGTCACCTGCAGGACCGTGGGCGCACACTTGCCCAAGTACATTTTTTGGTACAAAAACACGGTTCCTCCTATGGACAAAAGAGAACACCTTAGCCAGAGGACTGCCTGTTGTTTCTGCCTTGTGCTTTTCTCCATTATATTTTTTAAGTATTTTTTCTATATAGCCATCCCTTTTCCCTTTGGCTGGTCCCTTAGCTCCATCCTTTTCCTCTCCAAATGGCACAGAGCAGTGGAGCAGATGATGGTACTTTGGGAGTCAGAAGTGGTGATAGAGAGATGTATGATGTGTCTGTAGTACTACTGAGAGCAAAAATACTCAAGTGCCACTTTGTATCACTAACGCAAGGGTCTCCAGAGCAGACACATGATGATGATGCTTTGTGTTTACACTTGGGAAGCTCTGAGTGCAAGAGGGACCGTTACAAATGTGCTGAAACCTAGAGAACAGAAATAAAGTGGGATGGGAATGACGTGAGGAACAGGTTGAGAAAACTAGATGCTAAATTAATTTCACTCTGACTCACAACAAAGTGCTGAAATTGTGGTGTTGAGCTGCTTAAACCAAATGAGTGTTGTGTTTGGAAAGAAATTGGAAAGGAGGGATGTGACTAGGCAGTGTCAGGGCAGGGTCTCTTAGAAGAGGGTCTGGGTGGTTTTTGCAAGGGCCCAGTGCAGCAGGACCCGAGGATCCAGAGTCAGGGATTCAGCCTGCTCATTTTGGAGGAGCTGCTCTCCGTGGGCTGCAGAGGGAGCCTGGCCATGTGAGGCCACCACTGGCCTTTGTCAGCCCACCTTTGTGTTGAGCTTTGAAACATCCCAAGGCTGTGGGGAATGGCCAGGCCGCAGGGCAGCTCCGCCGCTAGGCCACCCAGAGGCCCCCAGCTCACCATGCTTAAAAATGAGGGGAGACAAAGTGTTGGAAATATATACTGTGGGGAATAATCCTGCTTTGGCAAAGGGATTTTGCTTGACAGACTCTTTGGGAATTCAGGCTGAGAGCTGCTACTTTGTCCTTAGCTCACCCTATAGCGCTTTTGTCTCAGAGCTCGCTTTGTATGCAGGATCACCCACCGCCGAGATTCAGCAAAATGAAGGCGTGACATGATCCAGACGGAGCCCCAAACGCACTCCTTGTTGGCAGGTTAAGTCCTGTGCTGTTTATGAGGTGGAGGGTGGGTGTTTTTTTCATTTCGCCGAGCTCCCTGAGTGCACACTTAACTTTCTGAGCGCACCAATGAAAGCCCTGTTAAACACTTCAGGGGCCACCATTTGTTGCCCACCAGCGGCCGTCTCGAAGGCTTTGTGGAGCACAGAAAGAGCCCTCGTGTTATACATGACCGGGCTCCCCAATTCGGGGCCGCTAGAAAGAGGGGATTGGGAAAGCTGGGCTGGTTGTGGTTGCCTGGCACATATTTAGCAGATGAATTAATTGGACACCCTCAAAGTGGAACTTGTTAATGTCCTGCCGCTCTCCTAATGAGGATATCTGCGCTCGCAAAGAGCGTGGGGATTAATTGGGAAGACTTTAGTTGGCATCTTAACTGAGGGCTTCATGACCAGTGTCTTGTATGAGAACAGAAGATATATTTGCAATTCAACAGGCTCTCCATGCCCACAAAGCATAACCAGGCCAGGATCCCAAAGTACAGTTTAATGACACTGGAATGGGAATTTTCAGTAGCAGCAACACAGCTATGGTAGGTGACTTACAAGATGCTGAAACTTTAGACACTGAATACCTCGTACCAGACATTATATTAATGCTTTCTTTTATGTCAACATTTTGACTGCTGGATTAGGTGCGTTTTTCTAAAACATTGACGGTGACTGCCCAATAATCCATGAGTGTCTTGGAGTGAGGAGTGGCTGAGACCAAAGTTGGTGTGGCCAGTCTCAGCCTGGGAGGCTGAGGTGAGCACACAGCTCTGTCAGTGCTCTCACCTTATGGCTCAGCTCTGCCACAAACTCTGGTCTGACTTGGGATCACACGGTCCTCTCTGCCTCTGCCTGGAGCAAGAGAAGCAAAGAAGTCCTACACGGGGGGAGCAGGGACCTCCATTGGTGCTCTCCAGCCTTTATCGGGAAGAGACTGGGGAAATGTGATGTTGCTTGGTTGTGCTTTCACTGTCGAGTGTCATACCTCCTGCATGGCTCTGTAAATTAAGTTTTGCTCTTCACTGTGGTTCTAATGATAATAATAAGGTTTTCTGCTCAACAGAAATGTGCACAATCATATGCATGTTTTCTTCATGCATGTATGTATACACATATATATGGTTTCTGCATACACACATCTATATGAATCCTGCGTGCTATCCCTCAGGAAATTCAGGAGGCATCTTCACCCCTGTCTCTCCCTACACCCCTCCAACGTGGGGTATGTTTTATAATGAGTGCCTCTGTTTCTTTTGGGGGAGCAGGCGGGTTTTGTGCTCCTTTATACTTCTCTACTTTTTCCACGCTTTGTGAAAAGACTGGACTGAGGCCAAGACTGAAGAACAAAACGAGCACTGAATAGATGAGAGATTGTAGGTGGGATGCTGAAGTCTATTGCAAAGAGTGGGAGGGCAATTTTCAAAATCAGAACTGGATGTAAAGTTAACACAGGATTGTCTGATGAAATCCAGCTTTGTGGAGCAGAGGAATAAGTTTGTGTCAAGGCTGAACTCAGTGAAGTTTCAATTTATTTATAGATAGCGGGAAAAAAATCAACTCATAGCCTGCCAATACTGATTCTCTTGCAAACTTTTGTGTTTTGAGACTAAGTTTATTAGCAGGAATGTGTTACAATGATACCTATACTGCCTTCTACAACTCCAGTAGAAATAGCTCCTCTACATGCACAAGAGACATTAATGTAGGTGTGGTAGCAAGTGTGACTTAAACATCTACGATGCTATTTCATTATGTCCAAGTATTAACGAATTCTTGTTAGTCTTCTGAAGTGGCAGCAGGATTTGGCAACAGTAATATAGGAAAGGGTTCACAGCAAAAGAGGAGTAGGTTGGATTGTCCTCAAGGAACAGAATTAAGGGGGTGAAGACAGAGGATGCAAGTGTATCAGTTTCCTGCTGCACTGCAGCATTCCTGCTGCTGAATGCATGACTCAAGGCAGAGGGATAAAGAAGCAAAAATGACAGCTGAGAATCCCCCCTCTGTTGTGAAGGTGGCCGGGAGCACAAAAAAGTGAGATGTGTGCCAAAATAAAGAACCTAGCCCTTAAAATGATGGAGGAATCATTAAAGTGTTTGTAGCACCATTGAAGGGCTTCATATATTAGTTATGTATGTGAGGATGTTGCTGCTCCATGAATGGAAAATATATGTATGATTGAATAACTCAAAGCCTGGGTTTGCTGCCTAATTTTAAATTTAAAGCATTTGAAATCTGCCATACATTACACTTGTAGGAAACTGCATGCTACCATGAAATTGTTGAGCTGGAGGAGAAGCTGAAGATGACTGTCAGGGCTGGTGCTCTGAATGGTGCATGCTGAATGAAAGCTGCTTCTGAAAGAAATATTGGGTTGTCTTTGCTTTTGTTTTTTTTCATAGTCTTTGTCATCCCCGGGTGGTGTCTGCTGAATCCCGGGAATGCGTGAGAGTAAGGATGTGACTGCACTTGTTTTCACTGTTTGAAGGATGTGAGTGACTATGAGGCGATACCTGCCCAGCCTGTAATACAATTTGAATGTCTATTACAGCGGGCAGTATGTGCAGCCAGAGTCTCTCATCTCTTCAGAATATCCATTACATTTCTGTCTACTGGTTTTAAAAGTCCCATAGGAGAGAAGATTTCATTGCTTCCTTTAGAGGCTTGTTTGATGTCAGGAAGTTTGCCTGAAATTTAGTCAGAGTTTTCCTTTTCAACTGCATCCTCTTTTAATTATGTTAAAGTGGTTTTTCCCTTTTAAATATTTATTTATATTATGTGTATGGAGGATTTTCCTACTTGCTCTTAATTTTTCATTGAACTGTTTCTACATTTCTGCACTCTTCCAGCTGTTGTGTAAATAGGCTCCAGTTTGTCAGCATGGTTCTGGCTCTGGCTTGCCAAGAGCGTGGTGCTGCTCCAGGCACTTGTGCACCAGAGAAGTGCAGGAGGTGATGTTACTTCCAGGTTAATTTCAGATGTAGCCTTTTTCATTTGTACTGCTTTTCCCCAGAAGTCTTCAGTGTGGTTGAGATTCCCATGTTCTATCTTTCAGGGTTCTGAATTATTTTTTCCAGTCTGTTTTCAGATGCCCACAGTTCTTACCTCCCTCACCCCTCCACCACTACCCCCCCCAACCCCCCCCCCCCCAAAAAAAAAAAAGTATTAAAACCATTACTTTGGATAAAGAAATAATAACTAGCAAATATCTATCATTTTTTAAATTACTTACATGTTATTGCCTGCCTCTCATAAGCAGAAATAGATTTTCCAGCTGCTTATAAGAACATCATCTACTTTTGCTTTTGTTTTGACCTTGATTATAGCTCTTTGGGCTTTGTCTTTGGTAGCTTGCACATCTCTGCCGTTTGACTATTTTTTGAGACTAGGTCTTGAGACTGTCCGAGGCTTAGCTGCTGGAAAAGCCATTTAGAACCACCTATTCAATCTTTAAGGTATTCTTTTTTCCTTTATGTTCCAAATAAAGCCATCCGTCTGTGTTCTGGTTCAGGCTGTTTCCTGCCTATGATTCTCCTCAGCGGCGATGATTGCAACGGGCCAAAGCTGCAGTCCAGCTGGAAGCTAGTGGGCCAGCCAGAGAAATGCATGAAACCCAACAACCAAACAACGTCTCCTTTGCCTGCCTGCTTGCTGCCAGGTGTTCAGCTTCATGGCTTCACGTGGCTTCATGAAGGAGGTCGCAGGACTGGCACCTTCACACTGTTAAGCTCTACTCATTCTCCTGGACCACCTGCATCAGTGAACTCGGCATTTCCTTAGGTTGTAAAGACAACTACTCTCCAGGCTTAAGCCTTCATTTTTGTCCTTGTACAGAAATCCAAGACTGAGTTCCCTAACTGTAGTGCAGGCTCATATTTTTTTAATAGTCTGCATTTTGTGATGTGGTAAAAGTGCAGTTTTTTTCCACCATTATTTGTTCATGAGATCACTAATTAGGATTTCATTTTCCTAGTAATCTAATATGTCTGAAGAATGGGTCCCAGAGTGGTTTTTTTTTTTTTTTTTAAGTAGTTTCTAGGTACATGACTGCTGCACAACTAAAAGCCTGTTTTCATGCTTTAATTTCATCCACATGGAAAATTTGCTGGCTTTTGCATAAGTATTCATAGGGTTTTATACTCGAGCCTAGGTAACTGGTCTAAAAAGGTCTGACCATGAGCAGTTATACTGAAACATACCAAGTGACTCTATGTGTTTTTGTTCCTTCTCTTGAATATTTTTACATATTTTCTAAAACATGCACACTACCAGTTGTCTTCAAAATTAGTTGTTTGGAATATGTCAGTGTAGTCTGAGGAACAGCCTCTGAATTTTAACCTCAGAGTCTCAAATCTCATAGGATGATCTGAAATTGTTCTTGAGCTATCTGGGAACACTCTTTATTACGGCTCTGTGAAGCCTTTGTAGAAATGGCAAAAATGTGCTCATCTCCTTAAACCTTCTAAAGAATTTTCCCTAGCTTATGATAGAGCTCTTTAGCCTTCAGGAATGTAAACTAGATTCAATGACATTAAAGATAGATGCTTGACAGAAGTGACACATGAATGGAATTGGATTTTTAATATCATTTTAACCCATGCAATTGTAGTGCTTTACTTGACTGAGCAAAATGATTAAATGTGGTTTTTTATTTTTTATTTTTTAAGCTAGATAAAATAGATTAAAACCTCTTTAACGCTATTTTGTAGTGAATGTCACTCGGTCTGCAGTGCCTTCACATATTTTGCTCCACTGCTGTTCTTCATGGGGTCTGGCTGTACGTTTTAGCTGTGTTATCTGTCAGGATTCTGAATTACTTTCCCCAGGTCTGAATGATTTTCGCCAAGCTTTTCTGCTTTAGCAGCAGAACCCCTTGCTGCTCTGCCCTCTCCTCATTTTGTTTTTTATTTTGGTCTGCAAACAAAATGCTGGGGTGAACTCCTAAAATGTAACTTGCCACTTTTCCTGGTAACTGGTTATCTAAATCAGCCTGGTTGGTACAGCAGGTTTTTGCTAAGTATCAGTCTTTAAAGTTTTTGTTTGTTTGTTTGTTTTGTTTTGTTTTGTTTGTAATTTTCTACCTCTGTGGCATTGTCTTTTACCATTTTTCCATAGGCATAGACTTGATGTCTTCCAGTTTGATCATGCACTATGAAAAGGATGTATCTGATCTGGAGAGGGGGTGATGGAGGAGAGAACATGCTGGCTGAGATTAACACGTGATGTGCAAGATCCACACCTGTGTTAGCAGTGGGGGAAATAGTCTATGGTTCGTTCTAACTGCTGTGCTTACCAATGGGGGCACAAGGAGTAAGATTGAGAAATAACTTGAGATGTTATGAACATAAAAGCCATCGTGCATTCCAGCAACCTGGAAAGCAGTAAACAGTGGGGGAGAACAGTGCAGTCATGCATCACTTAGAGCTTTTAGAGGATGATTTAGTAGAATTAATGCCTCCAAATAGGTTATGTTGATGGCCTCTGAAGCCTTCATTTCAAGGTCTTGTGTAGTTTTGGTACCATGCACTTACTTTTGCATTACTTGTTTGGTGAAGGGGTTATCCTAGGAGAAAGTAGGGGAAAATGTTCTCCTGGCTTCTTAGTTCTGTCACGCTTAAAAAGTCCTGAGCCTGCCCAACAAAATCTGCTTGCCATAGGGAAAGCATGCAGTTGTTTGAAGGAGTAGGTGTCACTGAAATAGAAAAAGGGGGTTGGTAAAGGATTTCTTACACAGACAGAACCAAGGATTCATTGAATGTATTTTCTGCTTAAAGAAAGGAAGTTCCAGCTGACGGTTGTATTTTCTGAGCATTTATACTACTTCAGTGTATTAATTTTATAACACTTGGATTTGTTTTTGAACAGGGTTTTTGTAACTTGGGGTAGTTAGAAGTGAGGTTTCAATCCTTTAATCATTTTACCTTCTAAAGTGAGTGAAGGTCATTAACAAGCTGAGGTATAGCCTGTCACAGCTGTGAGCTTCAAGAAGCACAGATTGAATGATGAGAAGTTCCAAGAAAGGAATCTCAGTGTCAGGAACAGTCAATTGTTTTGACCAATGGCTAAAATCAATGTGACTTTCAGCAAGTAGGGTGTGTTCACTATGTATTTTCAATCTTACTGATGGTAAATGGTAGGAAGAAAGACACTTTATAGAAGATTTACTTTGCATAATCATTATCCTAAATTCTTTTTCCTTTCTGACTGCAGAATTTGAAAAACATTTAGTAATGGTTAAAGCAACATAGCAAAAATGTCACCTACGGTTTCACCATTCAGCTGCTTCCTTGAAGGAGCATGTTTGTGTTACATGGTCTCATTGGGGCAGGGATTTTAGTGTGTATGGACTGCTATGTGTGTGTTATAGCAGGCTGGTGAAAGAAGCCTTGCACCTGGGGTGAGATTTCTGCTGGGGCTGCTGATTTGGTTGCCTGCAAGAGCCTTGCACATGGGTTCCTGTGGAAACTTCATCTCCTCTACAGATTAGCCTCATCCTGCTCATAAGAAGTTCTGCTGAGGTGTGAGCTTCAAGCACAGGCTCTTCCTGGACTCCAGGAAAGGTTTTTAGGCAAATGCCTGGCATCAAGTTTTGGTGCTGTGCTATGAAGTCTTAGGATGGGTGAGGAGCACAACACCTCTTGGCAATGGGGTTGGGGCATGGTGCGCTTGTTTGCTTTGGGCATTACTGCTCAGGTGCTGTGGTGACACTGGTGAGAGAGGAGATTTGTGCAGTGCTTTCTTGCAAGAGAAGGGAACTTTCTCTAAAGGGTCTGAGGTTTTTTGTGCTTTTCACTAGACATCCTTAGAAATAAAAATGCACAGCAAAATTGTGGGGGTAGTAACTTCAGTCAGAAAAGGCTGAATTGCAGCTACAAATCCTTGGCCTGCTTCCCTCTTCCCACTCTCTTGGTTGAATCCGCTATATGGAACATGCAGCGTGTAGGTTTTAACATCTTCAGCATTTGCTGAATCTTCTTGGCGCTTTTGCAGCCTGCAGGATCTGCTGCAGGAGCTCTACAGTGCTGAAACCTGCCAGATAGCAAAAAGTCCATCGTTCCTTGGTTGCTCCTTCACCCTGCATGCAGCGAGGGGTACATTTGGGTACAGCCACCCTGTGCAGCGTGGCACGCCGCGGGGCCACTGAGATGAGCAGAGTGGTGGGCAAGGCTCATGAGCCTCAGTGCGGTGCCTTAGATGTGTCGACTTAGGGTTTGGATGCTAAATAACACCACTGTGCATGTTGGCTCCCCGGAGCAGGCTGGGGAACACCTGAGGTGGCCCCATGTGGAGCAGGATGGCCGTGGCCTGGTTTTGCTTTGTGCAGAGCCAGTTTGGTGCCACGCCACGGGCTGTGCTGCATGGAGGGCAGCAATCGCACCTGGCCTTTGGCGACGATGTGCTCATTTTTGTGCGTGGCTTTAGGTCTCGCATGGCAGGCAGCCTTTTATAACCCCCAAGCTGTGTTTTTTTTTCAACAATTCATCCTTTACAGTGCTGCACACACATTTTAGGTCTCTTTAGCTTGTCTCCTTTCTGCCTGCTGTGATTTTTTTTTCCATTGTTCTCACGAGTCAGAGGAAGAATTTAGATTTTCCTTACAGATACAGGCGCCCTTGCTCGTACGCCTCTCCCCTACGTGCTTTTGCCTCGTGTGAGCAGGACTCACTTGGCCAGGGGAGCAAACAAGCGGCGCCGACCCCTCGCCCCCCGTCCCTCGTGAGGGCAGGGGGCGTGCGGAATAAATCAAAATGCGCGGCATGGCGACAGGGTCCCACGGGAAAGCGAGCCCTGCGGCCATGCCCCGGCCTGCACTCCCCTCCAAGGCGACAGAGGGGGGCTCCTTTCTTCCTCACCCTCCTCTCCCCTCCCCATCGCTCGCCGCAGGGGAGCGGTTCCCCTGTGCCAGGGAGCGGGGAAGGGGTGCAGGGGGCTCTCTTATAGCCGGGGCCGGCGGTGACGTACGGTGGAGCGGTGGCTGGCACGGTGCCGGGCGGGCCAGTGAGCGGAGCGAAATCGAAGCTGACAAGAGTCTGGGCGATGTGGAAGGGGCTGTGATCCACGGGAGGGAGAACAGAGGCGCTCCGTCACCGCCGCCCTCAATAGGAGACGGAAGGGAGCGCGAAAGGAGGCGAGGAGAAAGAGCCTGTGCCGGGGGGGTGGGGGGGCGGCATTTTTGGTGGATGGTATGAAGCCAGCCATGGAAACTGCAGCGGAGGAAAATGCAGAACAAAGCCAAGAGAAAAAAGGTACCCGGGGGTCGAACAATAGCCTGTTTAAATCTGTTCACTGAGGGCACTGAGAGAGGTTCAGGCCAGTTGGGTCACTTTTCAGAAGGGCTCTCAAGAAACCCTTAAGCGCATCTGCTGGCTTGGCAGCGCGGCGATGGAGCGGCGGTCTGTCCGTCTGTCCGTCCGTCCGAGCGTACGGTTGCTCTGAGCTTTTCCTGAGTGGACCAGAAATGATTTTTTCTGTAAAAAGGAGTCTTGCCATTGCTGCGTCCTTGATAGGCTTTGGTGAATTTGGTTTGGAGGGAGTGTGTGGCTGTGTGTTTGCGTGTCCTTTTTGGAGCCGAAACCCAGCATTTCCACCGAGACCCGCCGTGTAGCGGGGCTTGGCAGTGCGGGAGACCTCGGCTATAGGAACATACAGGAGACCCCAGTATCGCACAACCTTCCTGTAGCTAGCTTGCTGCCAAATGCTGCTCTTAATTTTAAATTCCTTTTCATTTTCTGTGGTGTCTTCTGGTAGATTTTGTTCATGTGGAGATCTGCCTGCTCTCTGGAAATAGAGAATAATGCCATGAGTTTCACAGTGTTAGGTTTTGGGATGTGTTTAACCACCGAGAATTGTTATTTAATGGAGAAAACAAGCCGGTGGTAGCTGTTGTGCAGCAGAGAGGTGGCAGTGCATGGGAGAAGTGCTTTGCTCATCCCAGTGGTACAGGTGATGCTTTTGGTCTGGAGGGCTCAACTTCAGGGATTAGATGCAGTCACCCAAGGACCATTTTATTTCTGCGTCATGTAATTTGTGCCAATTAAATCTCTCCTTATATTGTAGCAGGCTAATGTACAAGTCATAGCAACAAGCTTTTTGCTAAATAATACAAAATTATTAAAATCTCCACTGCCTTTTTACATGATTCATGCAATTTGTGCTATGTTGTATGCTGTTTGTAAGCAATTTGAGTATCTCATAGGTATATACAGCTGATACACAACTAATAGTTTTCACTGAGAAAATTATTTCATTTATTGTTAAACAGTTCAGATACAAACGTAATGATAAATCTGATACTGTCCAGTACCAGATTCTGTTTTGCTGCTTTGAATCTGATCCCTCCTACACACTTTGTATAATTCAAACCTAGCTTCAGTTTCAAATAAATGAAATTTGTCAAGTGATTAGACATAGTACTACATAATCCCTTAGGGATTTCACAAAAGTAGTTCCACTGATGAGAGATTAAACTCTGAAAGCCATTAGTGTATGTGGACAGTAACCCACCTCGCTGCAGTTTTTGAATAATTAATATACAAAATGTCCTAAATACCTTGGCTATTAAACTACCTGGAGCTCACAGACAATTCTTCAAAAATTACAGTGATATCTTTTCTTATGACTGATGAGTTTCTTTTAAACTGTTAGAACTCACGATGATAAAAACCAAAGTTATCTTTATGCGTTAGCAGCTGTGCAAAACAAAATGTGTTGCTAAGAGTGTTTAGGATGAGTTTATAGTTTCTCTTTTTATTTTGGCAAGGGTGAAAGCACAACATGTAGAACAGTAAATCTGTTACCAAGTCAAGGTGGTTGATCTGTTGTTTTCGTAGGATGCAGCCTGGGGAATTTCCTATCTTAATTTCACCATTTCCTGGCTTTTCTGTGATAATTTCGTACTTTGGCTATGTCACATAGGTATGTTTATGTAACACTTCAGGGCTTTGTTCATGACAGTTCCTTAATTTCTGAAAGTAACACATGGTCTCCCACATTATGCTCTTTATTTCTATTCAGTTAACTTCAAATATGTTTCACAGCAAATTAAAATGCAGAAAGCTGAAACAGTCGATGCTACTTTTAGTTTCGGTAGCAAAATAGCCCAGGTCCCCATGAGAAGTTACTGCCATGAAGTGCTTGCTGATGGAGGAGGCATATTCGGGTCTGCAGAGCTTTTGGGGGGCAGGTGTTCCAGCATGATGAGACTACGTGGTCCAGCTGGCTTTCAGATGGGCTCAGCAGGCATCAGGTGCCTGGAGGAAATGGCAGGCTTCTGCAAAAGGGCTTTTTCACCAGCGGCTCTCACGGTGAAAAATGGGCTTTCTTTGTGTGGAGAAACTTCCTGGAAAATGTTGTTGCTTTGTTTGAGTGTGCAAAACAGCAACCAACCTCTTCAAAAGGGGACTGGATCTCCCAATTGAAAGGCTTGCCAGGCTTGCAACACCTCCTTTTTCCTCTTAGATCACACCTGAGCTTACTGCAATAACTGCTCTTTATGAAATGTCCCAGGTCCAGTGGCTGCAAGGCAACTATGGCAGCTTGGAGCAATGGAGGAGCTGTCACACAGCATTTTAACTCTTCCTTCCAGAAATGAATGGCAAAGTCCAAGGAGATGATGTTATTGCTAAAACTGAGCAAGAAAAGATCCTGAGCACTTCACATTGGATATTCAGATCCACATGCAGGGTGCTTTGCACTGCCAAATGCAAATACTTTGAGGAAATGAGGATGTGATTGCAGGCTATCTATGTAAACTTCTGTACTCCAGAGGGGAACAAAACAACCCAGGCACTGAGGCTGCTTTGAGTTTGAGCACCTCATACAGTCACAATTGGAGAGAGGTGTCATGTAGGTACCAGTTTGTGTTTCCCATCCCTGTGGCAAATATGGAAGACCTGCTATTTTGGATTGCAGTATAATTTGAGACAATTTATGCAAGCTAATGTGCTTTATGAATATTTACGGACTGGTAAATGAAAAAGATTGATCTTATTTACATTTCCAAAGTTTGCTGAATTGTATGTGAATTCCAGCTTTGTATTTTAATAAGGATTTTTGCCAAGTCCCTTGCCTGATTCAGGCAATGATACTGCCCAGCTGTTGGATTCAGTGCTTATCAGGCATTTGTTCCTCTGCACCCAGATGAGTGGCTGCTGCCCCAGTTTTTTAATTGGAAATGGAACAACGCCCATGTTGATGGAGATAAGAAGCAAGTCAGCTTTACATTGCATATCAGCAGCCCTTATCAGAGAACACCATGAACACGCTCAAGAAAATGTTTAGCAGATCCTTTACAGGGCTGCAGGACAGATTGGATGCATTTTAAAGATGAAGGTTTACAAATTATTACAAATGACAGGGCTTATCTTGCAGGCATTAAATTAAATCAAAACGTGAGGACTGGGCAGGCAGGTTTACTGAGGTGGAATAAATAAGAAAAACGAAATGCCTTTTTGCATCAGCAGTGAATGATATAGATCCTGATACACATCAGCAGAGACAAGAAGTTCTCCATTTCATTCAACTAAGAGGAATATTACCAAGCTGCAAAATTCCCCCCAACACACACCAAAAAGAGAAAAAACAAACAACAACAACAAAAAACCAACTAACCAAAAAAAGCTGTGGATGGCCACAGTGAGTTTACCATTTACACATGGAAGAAAGCTATTATACTTGGAAATAGTTTCTTCGTATGGATGCATACTGTGTACAAATTGCATTTGCTATACGTAGGAATAATGAAAACCAACCTCAACAGCTCTGACAATGGTTCATTTTAATTGGCTGTTCCCTAATAAGATACTCTCAATGAAAGACAACCTCATGCACAGGAATGGCTGTGATCTTCGATGTATTATATTAATGATAATACAAAGCAATGTTTCCAATATTAGACTCTAATTAGGTAAGTATGTGCTAGTCAACAACATGAAGAAAATACTTCTCTTAAACACAACTGTGTAACTGTGTTTGCAGTATGAACAGAGATGCTAAGGTGTGACTTGAGAAAGGCCTGAATTAACGTGCAGTTTATTTCACCTTTAGTGAAGTTATTTTTGTGCAGTGAACTTACAACATTTCGATGCATCACCAGTAGATGTATTTTTCATTACAACAAATTGAAAAATATAATCTTTTTTACATACATGATAGTTATTAGCCAAAATTTTCAAGTGCACTGCATGAGCTTAGCATTCGGGGATACTTTGAGAGCTATCAAGCCATTTAAGGGTTTTTAGTATGTTGCGTATTTTTTCCTGTTTCAAACAGTTTATTGGTGTTTCAGATCCCCAGAAAATAATAACTGCCTTAGTATAAGTCCCTGAAGAATATAACCGTAGAAAGAGGTCCAGCCCAGGGAGAATCTGGGACACACTATATTCTGGGGATAATAATTTGGCAGGCTTAGTGATTTAGGTTTTAATGAATAGGATTTGGCTTCCAAATAGGAAGGGGTTGAAAAATGCTCAGAGACGGTACTCATACTTGCCTGAATGACCTCATGAAAGCAGAAAACCTAGACATATGTGCCACAGTATATGGTAACAGGGAAAGAAACCCAGATGGCGATATCTGTGGACAATAGACTACAGCAGGAGAGGGGAGCAGAGTGGTTGGAGAGGGGAGCCCTATTCTGTTTCTCCAGCCTCTCCCCATTTTCTGGCCAGCCCTGCTGCTGATGCAGTATGTATCACCAGGCTGTCAGATAACCCCCTCTTTGCTCCCATGGACCACACACTGCTTCGTTGGCTGCCACAGGTGAAAGTCCAAACTGTTTGTTTCCTCTAAAGCCATATGCTAGAGACAGCAAGCGTGAGGACATTGGACACCGCAAATTTTATTGCAGGCATGTGAGATGATTCATCCACAATGCATGTCGAATACCCCAGTTGCTATCAGCATGTCTGCACGGTGTGACACACAAACACTGTCGGTCCTGTAGCTGCTGGCTGTGCGTGGGATCCAGCACAGGATGCCTTAATGAGCACGGCTGTGCACAGAGAGCATCATCACCTACACCTAGAAATGCAACTTGTATCGTTAGTTCCTCAAAAAAAAATAAATAAAGCCATCATCATCTGAATTTTTGGGGTACAGAGTTAAAATCCCTTTTTTCTGTACTGTGTGTGGTGGTTGTTACACCACTGAAGCCTATGGAGCTTCTGACCTGGTGGTGATTTTGCATGAATGGGCCTGTGTGGAGCCCAGAGAAGTCACCAGAAGATACTCTCTGGCTTCAGGATTCATGTCATGCGTGCAGTGAAGGCCATAAAGCGGCCAGCTGCGAAGCATCTCTTTGCAGAGCAATGGAAAAACTGAGATTCTTCATGCAATTTGAACCACCGCCCTATGAAAGGAGCCCTGTTTTTGCAAAGCCAGAAATGACTAATTAAAATAAATAAATAAATAAACTACTCATAGATTCTTTCGCTTACAGAAAGGATGCTGCAAAGTTTGCGTGCTAACTCCACGATTCAGGGTCCCGCAGTAGGCAGTGACTGTGCCAGCATCTGCTGCTTTCAGTAAGTGGTTTTTGTAGATGCCACAAGAGAAATCTCAAATTGGGGGTTCTGGCCTAGCAGGGTGAGACCTTTGTGGTGCCAAGGATGTGATTTAAATGCTCCTGCAAGGCAATTGAAATTTTTTTTCTTCCCAGAAGTTTTGCCAGCTGGTTATTACTATTATTAAATTCTGAATCTGTTACTCATGTCCAGTAAGTATCTTCAAAAAAATGAGGGAGCAGGAAGGGGGCAGACAGTACACAGTACCAGCAAGCAGTGCTGTTGTTTTCCAGTTTGTATCAAATTCAATTATTACGGTGTTTTTTTTGTGATCTCATGAGCGGGATTGTTCCTGTATAAGCAGGAGGAGATGATATCATCACGGAAGTTTTCCTGAGCATGCACAGTCATTTTGGAATGATAGCTTCAAGACGTTCTAAATTTGGTTGCCTTCATAAATGTGGCATTTGTCTTTCCTAAAAGGAAGGATAAGCTATGCAGTTGAGCAATGCCTCTTAGGAAAGGCATACTGCTTGATGGTTTGCATGTGAGTACTGGAGAGGGGACAAGTAGCAAACCACAAAGTAGCCTTTACTGAGCCATCAGTACTATGTTTGTGTCAACTCAAGAGGCTCCTTTAGCACCAGAGTTCATTCACTGGTGTAGGAGGCAGACAAATTCCTGTTGCAAACCTCTAGATCCACCATTTGGATTCGAGGCCAGGATGTTTCTCTTCTGAAGTGTGCAAATGTAGCTGTGCCAAACTCACCAGCGCATCGGCAACAAAACAACCTGAAAGAAGGACTGGGGCCCTCACAGCCCAAAAATGTATGGCATTCCTGTGCTTGCCCCCCCAGAAATTTGCCTTGGACCTAGTTCACAACACATTGCTTTTTGACCTTGTAACCGTCACTTCCTCCACTTACCGAAATGCTGTGAAGTCGTATTTATTTTGGCCAGGGACGGTGGTTACCTTTGCACTTCACCAGGGCCAAGGGGGCTGCAGTGCATTACAAGGAATGGCCAGGTCATCCTGCCCTGACGGCCTGGCAGTGCTGTGAGGGAGGCGAGGGGGAAATGTCAATGCTGTGCCTGTCCTCTGGGCCCCAAAAAGAGGGGGAGAAGGATAGCAGCTCCTGCTCCCTCCAACCCTTGAATAAGCCTCTTTTAACTTATTTGGTCCAGAATTTTGGAAATCAGTAGAGCCTATGGGAAACAAAGCCCCCAATTTATTTATTTATTTATTTATTTATTTTTAATGTAAAAAAATAACAGAAGGAGCTCTTGTGTTTGCCTTGTCTCAAAATGGGATATTAATCATTCTCTCTCAGATTTTGAGTTTTTAGGAACCAGATAACGTGGTTTGCCATGACTTTGTCTTCATTTCTTGCCATGAACAAGGAGGGGGAGAAATGGAGTGGGGGGTGAGGGGGAATGACCGGCCACTGTAACAGAGGGTCCTTTCCCGTGTGTTTAATTCAAATCCCAGCTGGAGTTTCAGCTGTTCAACCCTTCTTAATATTTGTATGAGCATTCCCCTGTTGTTTGTCCCCCAACCCCTCCCTTGTTTTGGTAAAGTTACGTTATTTCAGTGATGAAACTACAGCGCGTTTTTATGGGCTCTTATTTTTAAAGTTAAATGACTGAAAGTACTGAACTACAAACTTTGGTGACACTGACTTTTTACCACCTAAAATTGGCAGTGATCACCAGACCAGAAATGGAAATTGGCAGGTACCACTGGATGTACAGGAGTTCAAGGCCACACCGGTACCATCATGTGCCAGCATTGAGAGGCAATGTTAGTCCTTTGGGGATTCAAGGTAAATAAAAGGCGGGGTGAAACTGGAATGGAGAGTTCAGAAATGGTAGCATAAACCTAATGCTTTGCAATAGTCCTAACAATTTAAGATAAATGTTACTCTGCTTTTTTTGTTTTCTTTGTTAAACCTGTAAGGAATCTAGTTCTTTTATACGAATACTTGACGTACGTTCAATTTTGGTTGTTAATGCCTGAAAGACAATGATGTGCAGTGAAGGATACCTCCCTGTTAACTGTTCTGCCTGATTGTTTCAAAAGTGTTTACAGATGAGATGACGTAGTACGGTTTTTGTATGCAGATGAGTCTATCCAAATGATCAGCCACAGATGCAGAGATTGACAGACAGTAAACCAGAGACAGCACATCTGGTTTATCAGTCTCCTACAACGTATTTCCGAGATAATATTCCGTGGTTTTCTTTGCATTTGTCGCTTTCTAGAAACAGTAGAGTGTATGTCAGATTTTTGAAGACAGAAGCTGAAGTTTTAAAAATGGTTTGGTGTTTCCACATGCCTGGGCTTTCAATATGGGAGTCGAGTCCTTAAAAAGATAATTTTGTTTTCTTGAAGCTTTGTTTTAAGGATCTGGGGGGAATTTATTTTTAAGAATCTCAGAGAGGCACCTGAAGTCAAACACATGACTGATAGCATTGGAAAATTCCAGCCTGACCAAGGGTTAAGACAGTGAAGGACAGAGATGCTCAGAGAGGGCATTTGTAACTAGTTGTATCCAGCAATCCTCTTCTCATGGTGGAGCCTAGTGGCTGAAGAGTGCATGGCAGTTTGTTTGCTGGAGATGTCTGCCTCAGCATCAGGGACTTTAGCAGCAATTGCACAGAAAGGTTTGCCAATTGGCTTCCATTATATATTCATACCTGTTGTTCTTTAGGATTCAAATATGTATGTATTTCAGAATGGCATTTTTTTTTCTTCTGCAAGTACTTAGGTGGCAAATCCATCCATCTACCATCTTCAGTTATCAATATCATTTTGGCCATGTTTTATGATAAATGACCCAGTGACAGACTTGGGGATGCCAGAAGACACGTCAAAATTTAAGATCAGCGTACGTGGTATCTTTTGTACAAGGGAAAAAGATGTGTGGAGGGATGATCAGTTATGAATGCTGCCTTCCTGGCTGGCAGAGGGAGTGGAGGGAGCAGGCCAGGTGCCTGGTTTTTGGGGTCTTGTGCCCCATCAGCTGTCCCCAGAGCTGCAACATGTCCGTATGTGCTGGCACGGATGAGCCAGGACGCAGAGTAGACTCGCAGCCTTCTGTCATGGCAGCTGGGAGTCTGGCACCTAAAACAGGGATAGAAAACCTTGTTGAGGCAATGGATCCATATGCAGGCTGCCTTGGGAAGCTTCCCACAATAACATTTGGGTAAATGCAGCGCCTTGTCATGGGGGGTTGAAGAAGAAAGGGTTCTTGCTGATGGAAACCAAATCAAACCAAAACAAGTCCCAGAAATGCCAGATCAAAGAAAGGTTCTTTAAGTGGCCACACTTAAATTAAAAGGTTTCTAGGTAGCAGCAAAACTGCTCTG
Source organism: Oxyura jamaicensis (assembly GCF_011077185.1). NCBI lineage: Eukaryota > Metazoa > Chordata > Aves > Anseriformes > Anatidae > Oxyura > Oxyura jamaicensis. Next base: position 126,486,158 of record NC_048893.1, read on the forward strand.
AACATGTCTTTAGTAAGACCAACCTGCCAATGATGGATTAGCTGCAGTGAAAATATTGATCTTTCCCACATATTGGAGGGAAAATGTGGCTTTAATCACAACACACCTGCTGTAACACACCTCCCTTCAGTACTGGCATGCAGCCCCCTGCTGCTGGATGGCATTGGCTGGAGTGTAAGGATACACGCTCAAGCTGCTTTGACAAGCCATGTTATTTCATGAGTGCTGGAGCAGTGTGGATGTTCCTGCCTTGCCTCCCCTGTGGCTGTCAGCGTGGACATCACTAGGAGAGCCCCTCTTGGGCATCCCCACAGCATTTCACAGGATCTTCACATCTGACACGGTCCCTTCAACCATTTTAAGCTTTACTCTGACACTTGAGCAATAATGGTAAAGAGTCAACATGATATTTGCTGCAGTGTTCAAGCCAAGGCATCCTCAGAGCTTAAGCTGCAAGCTTAATGAGCCTTTAAAGTGCCTAAAACATTATTTTATTTTTTTATTTATTTTCCCCCAGGATGCACTTCTGTCTCTAGAAAGAAATACTTAGCACTGGTTGTTTGATGTAAGCTTAGCTGTAGGCATTCTTCCAGTGGCGGTGGGCGTTGTTTGCTTTATAGGAATCTTTTTTCCTTGCCTTCCCCCAGATTCTGGGAGGTGTTTCAGCTCTCTTCTGTGAGCGTGTGAAGGTTCTCAAGCATGGAGCATCTCGCCAAAACAGCTTGCACCCTCACTGAAGTAAGCTGAAATTTGGAAAGTGGCGTGGTGAGCAATCAGCTGGGGAAATACCTGCAGGACAGAGGATTTCTTTAGTTGCAATTCAGGTTTCTTACTGCTTCTCTTGCTCCACAGCTGGGTGAACCTCCTCAGAAGGTCTTGATGGCCTCAGCTCTCTCTGAAAATGGGAATTTACCTTCTGAATCTTAGACCTGCTGGGCTGAATTCTCCCTGCACACTGTTTTTGGCCCTCAGCTCTAGGGAGGGGAGAGGTGTGTTTATTTGCTTCTCTATAGCTGGAGAAGGGGAAGCAGTCTGTAGCGGTGGCTGAAATCCAGTGTGGCAGAAGTCTTACTCTCCAATTGTGTACTGATGGCTGATGGAGGGTGAGGTGAGTTACAACTGCCAGAAAGGTGGAGCTAAGACCCACAACTCCAGTCTTCCAGGTAAGATACTCGCCTTTGATTAAAGTCAAGTCAGCTTTAGAAATGGTGTCTTCCAAGTACCAGGTGGATCTGGAGGATAATTTAATCAGGGAGGCCCAGATGTCTTTACAGAAGGTTTCACAGAAGTAATGAAGTGGCCATGCACTGAAGTGCTTAGGTGCTTTTGTGCCTCTCCCAGCGAATGTGCCTGGATCTCTCCTGGATCTCTCTGAGTACCTCTGGCACCCTGCCCATCGCTTCATCCCTTTTACTTCTTTGGCCTGAACTTGTCCACAGTAATCACCTGGGCTGGCAACTACTGAGGCAGAAATTCTCTCACATTCACCCTATTGATTGTTTCTCCAAGAAAGCAAGACGGGAACCGAGGGGAGGGAGGTCAGGGTGAGAGTGAGCAGGAGGCATGTCTTCAGGCACGTTAAGTGGTGAGCTGATGGTCCATCAGCTGAGAGTTACAGCGCAGTTTGGACCAGAGGCTGCCCTTGCTGGTGCAATGAATTTGCCCTTTAAACTCTATCAGTGTGCCCTTCCACATGCTCAGGCTGTGCAAGAGTCCCAAGGGGCTGCTTTAGATAGTAAAACACTAAAACGAGTCTTTGGCAAGGAATAAAGCCAAAGCTTCTATCAGTAATGCTTGAGCTATTCCTTATGTGAGAAGTCTCTTTTTAAATCATCTACTTATTTTTTCTTCTCCAGGAGTAGCTTACAACTACAAAATATCCATCCTCAAGGGGACCCCTTAATACCTGTTGGAGTATAAGGCATTTCTGAAGCATAAATTAAATATATTTCTCCTCGTATGGTTTACACTGTTTCACTGGCTAAAAATAAAACAGAGAAGACATGAATTAAAGCAGACAATGTTTTGCCTGACCTTTGTGCAAGAGCAAGTGAAGCTGGCAAGAGCAATTCTCTTGTCCCCTGGCCTCATGGGGTGGCAATACGCTTCCCATGCAAGTCTGGCTCCTTGCAGGCAGAGAGCAAACAGCCAGGGATGGGTGCTTGCAATGCGCGTGGAGATAGTGATTCATTTTATAGATTGTGCTGTCTGAAAGAGACGCCTTCAGAACACCTGTGAACTCAATGAGCCTTGCAGAAGGCTGGGAATGATATAAATGGGGAGTGTGTGCATTTCAATAAATTTGAAGATGATAAATTGGATGGGGTCTGTAAAAAAGACCATTCTGATCATCTGTGCTGGCACTAAGCAGGTCTTAGAATTTAACCTGCTGCTTCCTGCAGTGGGAATGATTATTTTTTCCTGTAAGTGACCATTTGAGACTGAGATTTGATGAAAAAAAAGGGAGTTATGTTAACTGCTGTCTGTTCTTAAAATCTTCCCTGTGTCATTTAATACCATCCAGAAGAGAGAAATCTTGCCTTGATAAAAAGCCTTTTCTCCAGTCTGAATTTTGTTTTATTTAATGAAAGGAAAAACAGTCAGCTTTTCCTATTGATTATTGATGAACACTGATCACCTCTGCATGGATTTTGTTGTTGTTGTTAATTATATTACCAAAAAAAAAAAAAAAAAAAAAAAAAAGTGCTCAGTTTTAATCCTGTTTATTTTTGTTGGAGTATTCAGGTCCATCTTCTTACTCTTATTCATATAGTACCAGAGAGATACCTAGTGCTTTATGGATTTAAAAAGGAGTCTTCCAGTGGTGCTTTCAGGCTCCAAAATGCTTGTTCTTAGTGTGCACCAGTTCTGGCTTCTCTGCACCACTTCCAGCACTGGAGACATGAGCAAAGGTTTTTCTCTGGTACGCAAGGGCATGGAAGCATCTAATGCTCCAAGGTTTAAACCTTGCTCTTCAGTCCTTCAAGTAGCTCCTAAATATTAGAGATCAGGCTAAGACTGAGTGGATGGATCAAACTACCCCAGATCTCACCGCATTGTCACTTGAAGCATCCCCTACTAGCCACCATGAAGAATCAGAGTGGTGGCCTTGTTGGATTTCAGGTCTAATCCTTTGTGGCAGCCCTGATGGCTGTAGTCTCCAAAGGTCACATCATCTTCGGCGCAGATGCTGTGCATGTTGCTGAGGAAGGCATATTAATATATTGATTTACAACTTGGTCTAGATAGGCTGAAGCAGCATTTTTGTTTCCTGGCTCTCATGAAAAGTTCATTTTCAGTATAAGTTAATTTTGCAGCTCTTCTGATTTAGGGAGGTCAAAAAGGCAAAATTAGGGGGAGGACAAAAAGGCAAAATTTCCTAGAAAGATTGAACTTGAAGAGTTTTAAGAAGAAAACAGAGGATGTGCTCTGTTTGAGCTCATCACTTAGTTAGTCTATTTAATATACTTAATCCATACCTGTGATGAGTGAGCATTTATCATAATTGCTAATGAAGGTTTTAGCTTTGTGTCATCTTCTCTAAATCAGTAATGTTTAAGATGAACAGGTAAGAGCAGAGCTTTAACAGACTTTCAAGTGATTTAACACAAAGCCTTTTTATTTTAGTGCCTCTGTTAAAGCATGGAGAGAAACTTGTCACATGCTTTAAAGGTACCCCTGTAAGATTAAATATTTTATCTTATTGTACTGCTGCTGGTGACCCTTGGCAGCAGCTGTGGGTGACAGGTGTGAGAAGTGGAAGTTATCTCACTGCTAGGTACTGTCTTATTCTTACACAGGAAAGGAAGAGGGAGGCAAATGCCATGTTTGCTTCAGAGGTATTGGCACATTCCCACATCCCTCACTGCTTCCCCCGTAGGTGTCAATCATGCTGTAGGGTACAAAAATGTACATCCTAGCATGCATAAGACATTCAGAAAGGAGATTTGCAAAAATACAGTATGTGGCAGAAAGTGAAATTGGCATTTGCTTTCATTGACATAAAGTTCAGTTTCTGACAAAGATCCATAGTGATTTAAGTCTCCCGTGGTATTATGCATGCTTGGCATTAGGTAATCTTCAGCACCGGGGAAAGAGGAGGTGAATGTAAAGTATTGAGTTCTCCTCTTACTTTTATATGTGAATTGGGAGTGCTGATCCCAACACCAGGCTCACGTGGATGTGTAATAATGAACCTGATTACAAGCAATGACTGCATTTAAGATGTTATCAAGTGTTTTTTCTTCCCTTGGGTCTCTGGTAACCTTCTTTCTGTGAAAACAGTTCCTTGGCACTTGCTCCCTGAGCCCTGTGCTGAGCACAGGAGAGATAGATGGTGGTTCTGGGGCAGAAGAGGTTGTGTCATTTCTTCATGTGGAAATTGGACAGGTGTGCCACATGCCAGGATTTCTAATAATGCAGTACAAAATTACAGGCAGTAAGCAATGAGGGAAAAAAAAAAAAAAAAAAAAAAAAAAAAAGTTGCCTATTGCTTCAACTTTAAGAAAAGGAAGACAGATTGACAGATTTATGCGAGGAGAATAAATGAAACTTCTAGGGAAAAGAGAGTGGGAGCCAACTCAGAAAATGGCCATGGGAACCTTGAGGTTTAGTTGCCTGAAATGGAGAGCTTTTCCAACCCCATTTCTGGTTTTCTTTATTCACTGTTTTTTTGTGCCACAGCAACCTTGAGTGGCCTTAGGGTATCAGTGGTTTCTACTGGGGATACACCGAGGCACTAGTTCAATCTAGAAGGAGTATTGAACATCAGAGGACAGGTGGGCTTTCCGTCCAGGAGGTGCTGTGGACACTCTTTCTTTACATCATGTTTTCCGTGCTTTGTTTTGATTGATGGCTTTATGAACATACATCTGGCTCAGCTTTTCAAGCCTGGCCTTCAAGAGCTGATGTGTTAACTTCCTAGACAAAGCCCTGGGACTACCCAAAACACCTACTTGATCCCATTGCACTGTATTTTGTCATCTCATTAGCAAAGATTTTGTCGTTCCAGTCCATCTCGACTTTAGTAGGATGAGTCACAGTCTGAGAATTGCTTTTTTCTTTTTTCCTTTTTTTTTCCTTAAGACTACTTTCCATGAAATCTGCATTACCTTGCTTTACTGAGTTTAAATCTTAAAGCCGTACTTAAAGGACCAAAGACGCTTTAGCCACACAATTGCCATTTGACATGGGAAATTGAATGGCTAAGCCCCTGCATATATGTAATAGTCTGTACACTGCTGGATACATTATATAATTATTCTTCATATATTAAGCAACCAATTGCTGATTTGTGTACATATGTTGGTTCATCCTTTACCAATTTCCTGTGACTGATAGTTTCCAGGAGATTAAAAGAATAGTCAGTTCCTGTCTCTTTTTTCTTCTCTTTATTTTTGTCCTTTAGCAGGAATATTTGTGTGTGTGTGTGTTTAATAGCATTCATTCCCTAGAGAATAATCTCAGTCCTTGTTTTAGCTGGCCTCCTTCTGAGAGTGTGTTAAATCTGTAGCCAAGATCACAGGCAGCCCTGGGCAAATCATTGGGCTGTTATTAACCTGCCGCCATGGCAACTGCTGCTCACCAGCCTGGGGACAAAAAATGTTTTTATTCTGCTGACTTGCACAAAAGGTTCTAGTGATGCCTTGCACAAAATGGCCATTGAAAGGGGAGATGCAGCGATGTGTGGTTGTGCTCCACAGTTTCATATTTAAATAATTTTACTCTGTTGTGTTGGAAGTGGATGTATAGCTGAAAGCTTCAGTGCAGTGGCTGTATACAGAAAAAGTAACAGAAAATTGGAACTAAACCTTTAAAAAAAAATACTACTTATTTTGGTCAGCTTTAGTTTGCAGACCTTCAGGCTGCACTTGCCATCAGTCTGTTATCAAGCTATTTTGTAAAAGTGAGTATGAAATAGGCAAACGTCATTGTGGTTTGCTATCATACTGTATGAAGATACTTGCTGACTTGGGGTTACAGAGATGGATCATAAAGCAGGTTGCCTAGGAAGCTTCCATTTTGAGAAAAAAATCTTACCCAGCTGGAAAGCTGGGTAAGAGTATCTTAGAACTTGATGAACTTCTAATTTTAGCTGTTTTTTGAAGCTGCTCCTGTTTAAGATTTGAGGGGAAAAAAAAAAAAAAGAAAAAAAAAAAAAAGGCTGTGGTGTTGATTTGGATGGCAGACAACTGTGCATGTATGGATGCTGTCTCATGGAAACGTGCTGGTTTGGGATGCTGTGTGCAGTCACAAGCTGGCAGCGTGCAATTTCCCTGTGAACTGAAGACCCTCTGCCTGCAGGTTGAGGCTTGCTGTGAAGTTCCTGCAGTTCCACGTTTGGGCAGTTTCCTCTGCCTCTCTCAAAATAGCGTGGTTGCTTAACAGACCTCTTAGGGTGTCCCTTGGCCATGGTCTGAAACAACAAAGGCCACTCAAATTGTTGTGGTGCCTTCTTACTTGGGCTGTTGGAGTAGAACATGAAAAGTATAGCCACAAAGATGCTATGTTCTGCTGCCAACAACTTGGAAGAGAGAAGGGCGTTTGCCACCATGAGTCCTTTACAAGGGTCTGTGGATGAACAGAAGGTGTTGCAACGTGTTGGGAGAAGGTATCCTACAAATTGGGTTGTTCTGCTAGTAGCTTGGGCAGCAGGCTGTGCAGTGTGTGGTACTAGGGAGACAAGTACCTAGCTGGGTGACATTAACTGTTAACCCTGGGTTTACACCAATTTTGAGAGTATTGTCAAGCAGGCTGCTCTCATTTTCTGAAACATGAAGCTTTTCTTGCAGACCTTGTCAGTCTGTTGGCTTTGCTTCCAGCTGCTTTATTTCCCACCTCTGGTGGGATCCTTCCATGAAGCGATCAGCATGAGGAGGTGATCAGCCTCCTTCTCTCCAAGTAGCAAGCTGGCATTTGGTTGCCTCCTCCTTCACGAGTAGGACATGGGAGGCCATTTTGTGCTGGGCTGTGGCCACGTGTGTGCTGGGCACGCTCTGCAGGGCCACCATGCTGTCAGGCATGGACAGTCATTCTCTGCCAGCCCTGTGCCAGGTGCAACAATTCCTGGGATTAACTCCAGGAGATTTGGGCCTAATGCGGAGGCAGACACAGGGGGAAGCGAGCCAGCCTCATGTGTAGGACATGTTGTGTCCGACATGTGGCTTAGGAGCTGTGGAAAAGTTGAAGTTTGCTCTGCAAGGCCTGGTATTTGAACTTGACCCTGAACCTCTGTGATAAGATGAACAGCAGAGATGATTTCCTCTGATAGCACACATCTGTGTATCTCATCCCCTGAGTGCCCAGCTGCCGTGTCTGTTGGTGCTGCAGGGTTTCTGTCCTGGAGGTAGCTCCCACTGCGCGGCTTCCAGCTGCGGGCTTGGCTATGGATGTTTCCCAGGCTCACTCCCATGCAATTAAATCTTGCCTGCAGTCAGCAGAGTGGCATTTTAAGTCATCTTGGTGGTGGTAGCTGCTTGAGCCTGACTGGGACATTTGCCGGTGGCTCTCTAAAAGGAGAATTTTACATTTATAATCTGGGCTAGGACTTTGAGGAAGACGGGATGCGTGGGTTTGGCTGTCCCATACCCACGCATGGTTTCTGAATTTTGCACCATCCAGCAGGAGCAGCGGGCTGTGGCGTTAGGCCCGGCATGCCATCGAGCGGGGTCCTAATGGCTTGTGCGTTGTGCAGTTGTATGAAACGTACCTTAATGGAGACAGCTTAATGCCATCACCCCGAAGTAATGAATTGGTATGGATTGCCATTACCATTATAACACGGTTAAAAGCTGTGTTTATTTCCGATTTACATTTCCCAGCTCTGCAAGCAGATGGGCTTTCAGGCAGCGCGGTCGGGAGGAGCCTGGTAATTCGGCTGCCACGACCTTATTGCAGCGCTTGCTGAGCAGCAGTTTTCTGGGGGGTTGTTTTGTTAACTCAGACTTCCTGGACAATAAATTTCATTAAGACTATGATTACGCTACTGCAGGCTGTACTCAGGGATCACTGTAAATCCAGTGCATCCTATAAAGCTGGAAATATATAATACAGCTCCATCTCACTACTGTCAGTAAAAATTGCTAATCTTTGGCAGCCACTAATTTTTTCTGTTGATAAATATCTGTATCTGTATAACCTTATATGGATTTACACACAAAGATATGGTAGAGCACAGAGTAGTTAGGTTTTACAGACCTAAATATGTTCCTCTGTCAATGAAAGCAACAAAGCATCTTTCACTTTTCCAGAAGGCTTCGTTGGCTTGAGCGCTTACTTCTCTGGCTTCCCAAGTGGTGCTAGCACCTGGTGCTCATGTCCTTAATACCAGTAATGCTGATATGTCATGAGCTCTGTGTCAGCAGCTGAATTGCAATGGATCACTTCAGATAAACATCTATTTTCTTTTTCCATTTCATAGGCTGTCTCATCGATCTCCACTTGATCCTGTAGAGTTAGGAGCACTTGGCCCACTTTCTAGGCTTTGAGCTCACCCTGACAGATCTGTAGGTCACTGTTTTAGAGGGTGATGCTTTCTTGCACCATCTATAGATTTTTGCTTAGCGCAACGTCAATGTCTGGGCCTTTTATTCCCCACAGCTTTTACCAAGCAGAAAGCGAATATTCTTTTCGCTCATAATTTGCTTTTTGCTCATAATGTTCCTTTGGCTTTCTCTCTTCTGCTTAGGTTGCTTTGAATGTTGCATTAAGTGCCTAGGAGGAGTGCCATATGCTTCGCTGGTGGCAACCATTCTCTGCTTCTCGGGGGTAGCCTTGTTTTGTGGCTGTGGCCACGTGGCACTCACGGGCACGGTGTCCATCCTTGAGCAGCACTTCTCCACGACTGCCAGCGACCATGCTTTGCTGAGTGAAGTGTAAGTATGCCTCCCATTGCTGTTGTTCATGATGGACATTCACCACAGCACCCTCATGCTGAACAGGCAGAGATGGGTTCAAATCTCAGTCTCTGTCCCTGAGTATTAGGCTGCCTGTTTGTCCAACACCTATAGGTGTTTGCCTCTTTGTGTGTAAACACTGAAAGAGTGTGTATCCTGCTTAACGTATTTGTATTCATGACATCATTTTCATGAGCATCAAGAGACCTCTAAATATGTGCATTATACCTGCTGCTCCAGAATTATACCTGACTTCTTTCAGTCATCAGAAAGCAAAGATGCACCCAGAGTACAGAAGCAGCTTTTTGCACAGGGCAGGATAAGATCCTGTGCTTGAATTAGATTCCCTGGTAAATGTGTTGAAACCTGTAGAAATAGCATCCAGCAGCAATACAAAGTTTGAAGGTATAACAGAAATAACTGTGAAGCATCGTTGTGTCCATTGCCCCTCAGAAGAAGGTGGATGGGTATTGTGCACTGAACAGAAAAGCAAGAAAAAAAGCAGAGAGGAAAGATTATAAATAGTATATATGTTTGTCTTTGCTACTTTAGCCTTTGCAAATAACCACCAGTGAAATGTTAGGGATTTTGTGTTCCTGAGCTTTCTCAGTGAAGCCTGTTTCAGAGCCTGCAGCCAGCATCCAGCCCCACTGGAGCAAACCTCTGTTTTCTGAGGACCATGTAGACCCAAGCGTTCAGTAGATCAGATACATGCTGGTCTTTGGAGCATCAGCTAGCTTGGTGTTACATGTCCCCTGATGCTGAACCTGCTGGTCCTTGAGAAGACTTCTGTCCAGTGGCAGAAAGGAATTTTTATTAAGCTGAACTTCATGGTGATTGCATGCCAGTGTCAAGACACTAAGGAGTCAGGGCAGCAGACATGGGCTCTGCAGGGGGTCCCTTCCCAGCTGCCAGCTTCTGCAGAGGTGGTTTTTTTGTTTGGTTGGTTGGTTGGTTTTGTTTTCTTTTTCTTTTTCCATAGCCTCCCTTTTAGCTCTTGTGGACATAGACTTGTCAACCTGCAGGCACTGAGACTGAGACCACCACAGCTCACCCCTTCCCATCCTCCAAGAACACTGACTTCAGGCCTGCAGAACCATTCTGGGGCTTCTCCCCCTCCCAATGCCCAAAGCTGCCCCGTGGCAGTGGGATTGCACCCAGCCACTGACCCCTGTGCCCCCTGAGGCTGAGCACCACGTCCCCAGCTCTGTTGCGTGAACCACAGGGATGTTGCCATTAGCATAAAAATATAGACAAAAACAATGAGCAGCTGTTCTTAGAATTTGCAAATGAAATTGCAAAAGTAGCCACAACAGGCAGCAAGTTTTGAATCTTGGAGAATTGTTGACAGTGTTTCTCGTTGAGGCATCAGCAGCTGGGGGGCTGTGTAATTCCTACCAAAATCCAGCTGTAATTCCAGCTGTGGTCTCTGGCTTTGTGGAAGTCAAACAAGAAAGGCAAGGGAAAAGAGGTGCCAGAAAGGGGCAAATTATTTAAGACTAAGAGATGTAAAATCAATGAAAAATATATTAATAGGGCCATTGTTTGTAGAACAGATTTCTAACCAGGTTTCATATTACTAATTTCTGGTAACGAGTGTAGAGTCTCTCCCAGACTGTTGGTGACAGTGAAATCTATTCTTTTATTCTCCATCAAGTGCTGAGCATATATTTTTTTATGCTTCATAGTGCAGGTGCAATGGATTTATCCTGTTATTTTGAATCACTTTGGAAAATAAACATGAACACTATTTCACTTCCCACATATAATTTTAAATGAGCAATATCCTATTTTGATACAAGGGATGTGCTATCTGTCTGGGTAACATTTAACTATGTAAGTGGTAGTCATCAGTTTTCTTTAAATGAAGCTAAAACATGCAGGTGCTCCTTGAAGAAGCTAGTTGGGGGAGCGTAGTGAGAACTTAAAAACAATCTAAGAAAAAATATATATGTGTTTTTTCCTAAAACAAACAAAAGCATCAGTATAGATCCACAAAGTTAATTTTCCTGTTATGTGAATATATTCATCTGAAATGAACATCTCAACAGAAGATATTTATTTTTTTAAGGGCATGGATTCTGGAGAAGTTTGCCATAAAGTATGATTCTTGGAGACCAGGAGAATAGTTGCATAGAAGATCTGGCATTCTGGTCCTCCAAAACAGTCAGGTTCACATCCTGAAGTTCTTATCCCACATACCCTGCAATTTTCTTCCTCTGGACAGTTCCAGATTACCTCAAATGGAAGGATTTCCAATATTTAGGAAATATTTGCTGCAGGTTTTTGAAGTTTAACTACATTTGCTTTGTTTTAAAAGAAATTAAATCTAATTACATCTTTTTTTTCTTTTTCATTTTAGAATACAGCTAATGCAGTATGTAATTTATGGCATTGCATCATTTTTCTTCTTATATGGAATAATCCTTTTGGCAGAAGGCTTTTATACAACAAGTGCTGTGAAGGAGCTGCATGGAGAGTTCAAAACAACAGCTTGTGGCCGCTGCATCAGTGGGATGGTGAGTAGCACTAGGAGTGGGAACGTTGTCGTTCCTTGCTAAAAGCTGTTGGGCTTGGTTTGACTCCTGTGTCTCTGAATCACAATGGATTGCCACCACCCCTGTGTAACTCCCTATGGGTGAGCCAGTCCCTGTTGCTGGTCCCTCTCTGAAATTTGTGGATGCTTGGTCAAACCCAAGTTCTGCAGGCTGACTGGTGGGGTGCTACCGTGGCCTTCCCCTCCTAAAGCTGAACCCATTGTTCAAAACTGGTGGAGGCTGCTGATTTTGAAAAACTGTGTGTGACAAAATGAAATTTGCTCTTTTGAACACAGAGTACACTGATAATGTTTAAGGGCAGATTGTAAGATGGCTGTGGTTTGCAGAGCTATTTAAATAGCAGATTGCAAAGCCTCTGACTTCCATAGTCTATTCTACATGAGAACGTCTGGATCCTTCAAACGAACACTAATGAATGAAGCTTCACAACATCTTTGCACTTGAATCAAGTATTTCTGTCTTGCTTTTGCAGATGGCAAAAGGCATACGGATATAATAATGAGTCTTTTTTGCAAAGCTGAAACGCTTAGAGCCTTAAAGTTACAAGCCATCTTCCCTTCGATATGCTTCTGTATTAGAAGATTTTAAACAAAGTTTAACTAAAAATAAAACTTCAGATTCTCACCCATATTGCCCCCTAGGGCGCATTCTGCAAGAACAGAAACATAACTACATTTCTAAGACAGGATTTCAAAGTTATTTCTGAAAATCTGAATTCAAAGCTTGTAGTTCTGGAGGAAGCTAAGCAGTATGACAGATCGCCCACGGGAAAGTGTGGGTGAGAAGAGAAGAGGCTTTTGATGTGATTGTTGCATTTTAATATACAACCTATATCCTGTACTTAAAAAATATGTACTTTCAGCTGGTTAAATACAAAGAAGATGCCTGTTTATTTTCAAAAGGGTTAAGAATTTTCCACTGTGCTGTTGGATACTTACTGAATTTTTCAAGGGCTAATAAAAATAAGACATCCAATCATTTTCTAGTTAAGTAGCTATTTTCTTGCTCTTTTCTTTGAAAGTATCATCTTCTCTGAGGAGCAAAATTATGTCTAAAACAGCATTTCCAAAGATCCAAACTACAGTAGTATCCAAAATACAAAATGCATACACATATGTGCATCTCGTTACTGCAGATAGTTGGGTAGTTGGAAACATGTCATTGTCAGCTGCTTACACAAATACCAGTGTGACACACAGACATATGACACAAAAACATGTTTTCATGTTGTTCTGTATTTGTCCAGACAATGAAAGAGAGAATTTAGCAGTTCAATAAAGACTTGAAGCTCTGGTAAGACATCTCAGTGGTTAGTGGCCACAGCTATGGCATATGCCACTGTCTTGTGCTAAAGCTGCTTAAAACACCAGGCTTTAGAACGAGGTTTGTGAGGAGAAATAACATCCTAACAGACCTGTGGTGCCTGCAGACTTCAGCTTTTAGCCATCCACTGTTTTTTCTGCCTATTTGATCAAGAACACTTCTACTTATTCCTCAATTACATCACTAAGCTGGGTGCAGTCCCTTCCATGTTGCCTAAGGTTATTAAAGAAGATAGTCTTTTGACTCGACTGAATTATTTCTGTTGGCTGTGATAATGCAGAAGAACTGTTCCCAACAATTTATCTGTATTGTATGTGAGAGTGATTTTTTTTCCTTATCTATTTAAGGAGTTAAAGGCTTCCCATTCTCCCTCTCATGCATATTTCAAATACGTACATACAAACACGTTTTATGTATATCTATAGAAATCCTTTAAAGTGGTCCACTTGGTTATTACCAAAATCCATTGAGAACTTCTAGTGTCTGGCATGACATAGGGTATTTCAGTTCAGTTGTATTAATTCAAGACTAGCTGTTTTTGTGTGTGTCTTAGTTTTCCAAGTGCTTCCAACTCCCCACCTTCTTTCCCTACAACATCTAACCAGTTGCTCAACTGTTGCTCCAATGTTGCTCAGTGTGTCTGGACACACGTCTGAGGATGCAAACTTCCACTGCTGCAGTATTTGTTCAGGCCGTCAGTTCTGGTTTCAGGCTGAGACAAACCCCCTTTCAGAGCCTTTCCCATCTTTGCTGCTCTGGCACACAGGTTTCTAATAAGAGTACAGTGCTCTGCTGGAAAGTAAAGCCTTTCCAATCCACCTCGAGTTAAATAATGGTGATGAAAGAACACAGAAGCTATAAAAATGTTTCCCTTTTGTGGGATGAATCCGAACCCTAGCCTCTCAAGGAGCTGATGCCAGAGCTCATGAGCTAGTGTTTCACCATAAAACTTAACATGGAGGATTAGGAGAGAGAGGAGGTCCAGTGGGAGCAGAAAGCTGGAGATAGCTGAAGCAGTGAGTGCCATACCTGATATTCTTACCAAAGAAAATGTATGTAATATTAAAAAAAAAAATAAATGAAAGAAAGAAAACCCAAACCAGCAAATCTTAATGGGAAAATCCATGATCATCTGAGCTGAAGTAAGTAATTTTTGTCTTGGCAATGTGTATTAGTTTTCTGATCTGCTGTAATGAACATGGTATGTTTTCAAAAATAGGTATTCTCAACTGTTACATTCGAAATTGATTTCAATAAATCAGGGAGTACAGAAGAGCTCCGTATGCATCAATTCACTCTATTGTTTTGATCTGCAAGTTGTATAGAAGTGCTAGTATATTACAGTTAATAAAAAAAAAATCTTTAAATTGACTTTTGTTGGAATTTTATTGGTTTTAGCCTACAACCTGCTTAGCTGAGACTCTTGAGAAATTAATGAACTGCTCATTCAGGAGGCCACGCTGCTTGCTCAAGCAGCCAGATGAAAAAAGAAATGCCTGAATTACCTTCTCAGAAGCACTTAAAGTACCGAAGTATTTGTAAGCAACAATAATGCTAATGTTGTTAATATGCATGGAAATAATGGAATAATTTCATGAAAATTAAATACTTCATTACTTAATTTCTGAAAATATGTTTAAAGATGGTATTGAAGCATTTTTAAGGAAAATTTGAGTATTCTTTTCAAAGAGCAGATATGAAGTGCATGTGTTTTCTTTGCCCAGTTTGTTTTCCTCACCTATGTGCTTGGAGTGGCCTGGCTTGGGGTCTTTGGCTTCTCCGCTGTGCCTGTCTTTATGTTCTATAACATATGGTCAACTTGCGAAGTCATCAAATCTCTTCAGACAAATATGACAGTTCCAGGGGACCAGATCTGCGTGGATATCAGGCAATACGGTACTTATTTAAATCCTGATTAAATGCTTTATCCTTTCTCCTTGGTCTATCTTCAGTAGTTTTGTTTCAGCTTTATCAAATGAACCAAATGCAAAAGCATCTTGTGTCCCTGAATGTGCTATTACTTTTCTAATTAATTCATATTACATTGATCTCTTTCCAGATGCAATCAGTTTAACAGAACAGGCAAGTCATTTATCTAAAATGATTTTGTAGCAGTTTCCAATATCAGAATATTACGTGTAAAAATAGATCGGCCTCAAAATAAACTTCTTAGAGACAGAGCTGAGAGATAACCAGAATCTGTTTTCTTAAACCCATTTGTATACATATTTTCTTTCAAAAAGTTGTTTTTACATTTAATTATGAAGTTAATGCCTGAGTTTTGCTGTAATGATTACTTTCAGTTAAAACCAAACACCTGCAATCGAGGGTCTGCCTCAGATATTAATGAACTAACTCTCCTTTCTCATTATACAGAGAAAACTGAGGGATGCAAGTAGCAGAGCAGTGGGGCAATAGCTAAAAATACCGTCTGGCCTTTCAAATTCTTTAGTTATTAAAGTGAAGTTTTCCTGAAGTTAATCTTTTCATCTTCCCTTGTGCTTGAACACTTTCTGTCACAGTTACTTTGGGTTTTATTTTAGCTTGCATTTTCTAGGTATGTTTATTTTTTTTTCTTTGGACTAATTAAATCAAAGCTGAGGAAACAGATTCACGGTCGAGAAAGCAAGCAAGCTTGCTTTTGCTTTCCTGTCCTGGCTCTAGGTCCTGTAAGAGAGAATAAGATGTACCAGCTTTAAAGGCAAGAAGTCCCAAGTCAAATGCTTGCTTCATATTTCAGCAGCTGCCACCAGAGGCTGGGAAGTACACTTTCTTCAGAAGCAAAGCCCAGGAGTGCAGGGGGAAGGTGTACTCCTCCACCCTTATACTGCTTGTTTTGCAGCTGTGCGAGGGCTGCGTGGGGCTGCGTTTTTACTCTGATTGATAAAATCATTTATGTTTCAATAAGTGGCAGGAAAGAGCAGCTTCTGAGCACGCTGCTTGTGTCACTGAAGTGTCTTCTAGTTCTGTCTGGAAGCAATAGCTGAATGCCTCCAACTGTACATTGCAGTTGCAGAGAAGAAACTGGCTTTAAAGTAAATCCAATGAGGTCTTTCTGAAAGCCATACTGTCCTGAGATAATTTCAGTGACCTGTCTCTTACAAAGTTCCTAATGCCAACCAGCTGCGTTTGAAATGTGAGTTGTACCGAGGAGGCGAAGTTCTGTTTTCCTTTTTCAAGCCATGGCTTCTGCTTGAGCTTTACATCTGTTACTGGCCTAAAAGTTTAGGTTATTTTAAACTTTCTAGATCCCATCGACTTTTCAGATTTTCAATCATAGTTGGGAGTACATGAGGTAGAGCAGCTCTCACTTTATGATTTTTTACACCCTGGAACTTAAATAGAAGAAAATTCTTGTGTAGTTCTCTCCAGCTCCACATTCACCCTCTTCAACAGCAGTTGTTCAAGTAGAATTTAATCTAGTAAGGAACTGCACATTAAATGCTGTCCTAAATGGTGCCAAGATTCTCTGAGATGCAGATGATCCCTTTCAGTCCCCAGTCTCAGGGAGCAGGCAGTATGAGACTGGACCTGAAGTGCAGAAAACCAACCATTTGACTGCCATATGGGAAAACCACATCTGAGAACATATCTTGGCAGCAAGCCAGGGTATAAGGAGAAAGTGCAATTTTAGTGAGCTGTTTAATTCCTCCTGCCAAGTCAAAGCTGTACTGGTCAACGCGTGGATGCCCAAAATGGGAACACAACTGGCAAGTGGGCAGAAAAAATGAGAAAGGAACACAAAGTGTGTGTTGATTGCTAAAATCAGTAGTTTCTTTTGCTGTGGTATTTCAGGTATTATCCCATGGAATGCTGTACCTGGCAAAGCCTGTGGTCCGATCCTGGAGAACATCTGCAACACGAACGAGGTACACAGGCATGACCCATATGCGACTTATGCCTCCAGGTCACTTAGGCACAGCATAATAACTAACTTGGTGAAACCTGGGGGAGGAAACTAATACTAAGAGTAGAAAGAAATTGATTTGGGCAGAATATTGAAACTACTCTGGCTCTGCTCATCAAAAAAAAAAAAAGTGTTTTCTAAACAGTTTACGTTTTTAGAGCTAAGATGACAGGTTTATTATCCTTACTCTTTAAAACAGCTGAAATGCATGTTATACTATCCTTAGTTATGTAAATGTTTTTTAACATCTTGTTTTCTCATTTTTTCCTCTAGTTCTACATGTCTTATCACCTGTTCATTGTGGCTTGTGCTGGAGCTGGTGCCACTGTCATAGCATTGGTGGGTAGCGTTTTTTTTTTTATTTATTTATTTTTACTGCGCAATGTGTTCCTTTCAGACTTAAGATGCTTTAAGATCAAATTTTATGCATCTTAAAAATGCTGATACTAGACATAAAAGAGGGTGAGCTGTAATCACTGTTACTTTCTGCTAAGCTTTGGTCATTACGAGTCAGCAGGTCCCACACTTCTGCTTTAAGAAGTCATTTTAACTCACCTGCTCTATCCTTAGGAAAAAAAAAATCTTTGCATGTCCTTTTAAAATCCTACTTCTACCCACTGTTGATATTTTTCTGTTCACTATTTCTTTTCGCTGTTATAGTTTATTTGATCAATAGCTTGTAACCTCTTGTTCTTTTTGTCTGGACCCAGGCAATTTGACTAGCCCAACCCTGCAATGCCAATCACAGGTAGCAGTTGAAAAAAGGGATGTTAATAATATGATTTTTTTTTACATGTCTAACACTTACTCTAGCTGCCGGCTTCTAACTTCTTATCAGCCAAATCCAGGTGTAATGGTGCCTGCTCTTTGGCAAAATAGCCTTAGGCCTGTGTGTAGATTATACTCAAGGGACAAAAGGCAAGTTAGTTATCTTGCATCTTCACCCTGGAGGAAGCTCAGAATAGCATCTGTTGTAAAAATATCAACGGTTGCCCAAGTGGGCTTGAGCCGTCACCTTGTTGTGTCTTACTCTCCTGTATTTTGTTCTTTTCCACCAGCTGATCTACATGATGGCTACTACATATAACTATGCTGTTTTGAAGTTTAAGAGTCGGGAAGATTGCTGCACTAAATTCTAAATTGTATAAGCCCAGTAAAGAGCTGCATTGCTGTAGCTTGAAATACCACTGACACCCTAGGCTAAAAGTCTAGCTTTCTGAATTTTGTTACAGTAATTGTAAATAGCTTCAGTAAGCCTCATTTAGCTTATCACATTAATAAAATGACTTCTTGTATATGAACTATGATGTGGATGAGATCTGGCTATTTTTTCCTGTTGAGAGGATTCAGTTACTGTCGGACCTTTTATAAATCGTCCTTTGGAAGATGGGACTTTTTCATTTGAAGTCTCCATTTGCTTTCTAGCAGTCATCTCGAAAACAAAGACTGGAACAGTTCAGGGTCAGAGTTACTCATCTATTCTTCGTCCTGAAAAACAACTACAAAAAACTCTGAGCATACAAATATATATGATACAAAATAAAAAGAGTAATAAAGTCGTGCCAGTCCCTTTTGGCAGAAATCAGAAGCCCCAGTATTATGAATTAGTCGGCTTGTCTTTCTGGTGCATGGATGATGAAGCTGATTATTTTCTTTTACTTCATTTTCAAATAACTGCCAAATCATGCTCTCTCTGGAAGGAAATACATCCTTGTATTAGCTCTGCGTAAAACAATCACATTCTGGTTTTGGACCCTTAACTTGTAAGAAATAGCATATAAATAGTTTCTGCTCTTGTACGGCTTGCACTTTAGTAACTGATTTCTCAGTAGCCAGATCTCAAAAATGTAAGTATGACTGCACGGGAAGCAAAACCATGCATAGATCATAGAGACATTTTTACACTGTTGGGGGAAAAATAAAAAGAAGTGAATCAATGTGTTCAGATGTAGATTTTTTGCATGAAGTACGGTGAAAAGATGTTGGGAAGAGGTGAATTCAAAAACCCGGAAAAATCCACACAATAATAATAATAAAAAAATGCTAATTATGATGTAAAACTTTTCACCTGAAGTTAGACAATGGGAGTTTAAAATGTAGTTATAACAATACATGATTAAGACTTCTTAATCCAGAGATTGCATGCTTTTGCTTAGTTTTGGACTCATGTTTTGTTGTTTAATTTTTCAATGTGTTAATGTAGCCTTGTTCACATAAATAAAACTGTTTACAATTTTAGGCTTTTTCCAGGGGGAGGGTGGAATTTTCATCTGCTTGTTGGGGGAGAAGAATTACAAGGATCTGTGCTTGAATATACATAAACACCACAACCTTAGAAACCAGTTCTTCTGAGCACCTCTTAGTTTACATAGGATCTAAATTGCCATGTACAAAAGTTTTTTCCCTGCTTCTCCCCATTCTGCATTTTAATTGATCCGTGAAACTCTTCAGCTCATTTTATTACTGTTGTACTAACTTTCTCTAAGTTGTGAATAACCAACCTAAATATTAGCATGCAAAATTCTAGAGATCTTTGAAAATAGCCTCTGTGCTTGTTTTAATAACAGAATGCTTATTAACGTAGAATAACTTTTTTTGGTCATTATTGTAAAGAGCGTCTATTAATCTAACTAGCAGCTTGCTTTGCCTCTTGACATGCTCACTAGCCATCATGCTCACCCTTCTCTTCCAGATCCACTTCCTCATGATACTGTCTTCTAACTGGGCCTACTTAAAGGATGCAAGCAAAATGCAGGCCTACCAAGATATCAAAGCAAAAGAAGAGCAGGAGCTTCAGGATATCCAGTCTCGGTCAAAAGAGCAACTCAATTCTTACACATAAATGTTTGCCACAGTAATTCAGCAGAAGAATTCTGTAGCTCTGACAAATCAACAAATAGCTGCTCTGCAGTACAGATGTGTGTCTACCAAACAAAATTATAGAGAAGTGTAAAAGCTTCACGTTCAAGCTCCTGGAACACGTTCATAGGGAAATCTTCCCATGGGTAATCTTCCATCCTTTCACGCAGAGAATGGAGGTTTTATTCCAGGCATTTTAAAAGGCAACACTTCACAATAAGTGACCAAATTATTCTCCTTTGAGACGTTCAGAATTTACTATTTGACATGCAGCATGAATTCCTGCACAAAACTGTGGCAGGTGCTCCAAACCAGCAAGCAGTAGATGTTTGTACAGACCTTAGACAAAGGCACGTGTAAGACGTGTGATTTAGTATCTCCGTTTATATACCAAATGGAACTGTGGCTGGCTAAGATTTCTGATAGCCTGTGCTTATTTGGAAGCACAGTTGCAGCGTTTCATAAGTCCTAATAGGGCAGTCTTTGAACACTCTTTACATGGGCCACAGGAACAGCAATCTACTTTTGTGCCACAGTTTTTTACGATGAAGCAGTCACTCTCCTGCGCTTACCTGAGTGTCGAGCAGATGTCCCAAGTTTTAATCTTTTTATTAACTATTTAATGGAATGTAGATGCTTGGATCTGGATAATGATCCCCTTCTTTGAAAATAAATGTCAGCTTTGCCTTAATATTTATTTTCTATAAATGTCTTAGCATTTATATAGTGGCAGGAGACCATTATCCTTCATTTTAAGTGAAAAGTGTTACCTTATTAAAATGACACTGATGTGACTACTCCAAACGAGCAGATGATGAAGTTTGCAGAGTTTTACACAATAAAACTTACAGCCATAAAGCAGAATACAGGATGTCCACCTTTTCTCTATCTTGGTGCTTAGCAAATTTATAGTCAGTGCTTACGTGTTTTCCTTTTTACAAATTAATTAGCACATTACGAAAACGTGGTGTTCAGAAAAAAAGAAACAACAACACAAACTGGTGCCATTTTAAAGTCATTTCCCATAGAAGTCTGCCTTCTAATTAATGTTTATTTCAGAAGCTTTCAGTGATATCTTGAGTATTAGTGATGGTATATTTGGTGTTTGTTCTATATGATATATATATATATATATAAATGTCGGGGGAAAAGTAAATTACATCAGTCATTTGAAAAAAATTGAATATTCAAGTCATACCCATGTTAAGCTGACGTGTGGTTTGATCGTTTTGACTGTTTGCTGAATATAAGTAAGTCAAAGGAAGCACAAAACTTCTTTAAGTCAGTATTAAGAGAAAAGGCATTTTGGGGGGTTTTAACTTCAATTATAATTTTTCTGTTAAATATTGAAGTCTAATTTGACAGTTTAAAAAGGGGGCAAAGTTGATCAGTGTAGAGCAAATATGACAAAATAGCCTAGTGTATGTTCTTACCTGTTGCATGAAGGAGACATTTCTACAGCAATGCAGGTGATGTTCTAGCCCAGTGTTTGCATAAGGGTAATAATGGAGGCAGTGTCTTAAAGCCTAATTCTTTTCTAATTCAGTGTAGCTATTACTGGGAGTTTTTGAAGTTTTGTTTAAGTAGTCTAATATTTTTATGTAAAGAGCATTAAATTTTGCTATGTATAAATTTTTGTAACCTAACAGTGAATCAATATTTTCTATCAGTGCCAAGGGCTTCCTGTAGTTACATCCAAGTGTTAAAATAAATATTTGTAGATAATAGACAACACTTGTGTATGCTTATTTTAAAACAGACCGACAGCTACTCTATACTAGTGCATCTCTGTTTTATATCTCTATCTGAAGTTAAACACATTCTGTTCAATATTGTCCATTTGATAATGTACTGCGAAAGGCTGCCCTGTAGGTGTATGCTTCAGCATGGTAAGTTTTCCTAGCATTAACTACTGATAGTTGTTCCAGGGCAGCATAAAGCAACAAGCACTATTCATCCCATGCTTGACATCAGACAAAACAAATTTCAGAGGAACTTTGTAAATTCCATCTTCCAATTTGCTGCAACATAAAATTAATTTAGCAGCATGTAAAATTAGACTATCCCCTAAATATTTTCTTAATTTAAAAAAGAAAGCGTGTCTCATTTGTGGTACGCCACATTTCAATCTCCAATGAATTCAAGAGGGAGCTTCAGTTTTGCCCCTAAATTCTGTCAAACTTGGCTTCATGTTCCTGTAGTTAGGTCAAGGTAAGCAGCCTCAAATGCAGTGCAAGTTGTACTATATGCTGCCGCCCCAGATTACTTCATTGATAAAAAATACTGTATTTTATACTGTAAATAAAGTTTAATGATCTTGCCTTTAATCTACCTACAAAATGCAAAGCTTAAATAAAGATGAGTTAAATAGCATTTTTATTTGAATCTCTCGGTTCTGGGCTGGTTAATACTAACAAAGCATGAGAAAAGGCTGCTTTAAAAGTGTTTGTTTCTCCTGCCGTAGCAGTAAAAGGGGCAAGTTAACGTGGTTCTGTCTGCTCTCTAAAAAAGCACAAACCAGGGGTTTCTATGGGATACCTTTAAAAACATGAGATAGTCTAAATGTAATAAAAAGTTCAGTTGTTACTTTGACCTACTGTTTGTTACGCTTGGTGGGGAACGGGAGGGGAGGAACAACATTTCAAAAGCTGTGGACACTTCTAGGAATTCAAGGCCAAACACGTCTACCTGAACATACACGTTCATTTCTTTACATAGCTTTGTCCTTTCTCTCACCATGCTCAAGGGCCTCCTGCTGGAATACTAACACATCTAGACTCAATATTAAAATTCAGTGACTAAAGTGGTAAGACTTCAATAGCAGCCTTACTCATTTATAATTATACAGCCTGCAATTCTTGCGCCTAGCATTTATTACAACTTCATTTACAGCCAGAAGCTGTTTTAAAAACATTTTATTGTAGTTAAAAGAGAAAAACAAAACCAGCTGCTGCTGTTGACCAGAAGCTTTCATCATCGTCTCCATGAGAAATGCCTGCAGCACTGTAGTGGGGATAGGAAAAGAGGGAAAAAAATGGCATTAAGTCTAAAGTAGTTTCTTGTATGAAACATACATTTGTTTCAGAGAAAGTTAAAGTTGCACACAATTTAATAGAGTGCATCTAATCACAGGCTTTAGTCAATGACAATCTATGTTGCAGTTTTCTTGCTGTTCCACCGAATAGGCAAGCCTTTAAGAGTGAGGATTTGGGCTACCTCATCCATCAAACAGCATTACTATCTACTACTTCGGCAGCACAAAAGAACACTGCACAGATACAATTCAGGAGCTCCAGCATAGGGTCTGGTGTGTAAAACAGCTCTTTGAAGGGACAGATAACACTGAATCATTACTAGAGACAGTGTGAGTCATTTTTAACCTGCTCTATATTGTTTGCTTAGATATATTTTTCAATTCTACATCTTCAGATAAACTGAAAGGTTTGATTGATATTTCCCCCCATAAAGAAACTAAAAGTGACATGCCCTTATTTATTGATCTCTAGAGATAACCACAGGAAATGCCCTAGCTGTGGAACTCTATCAGGCTGCCAAAAACCTCTCTGAAATAAGTAAGACATGTGAACTAGTTTGTTAAAAGTCCATGATGCTCCTAATAAATCATAGCTAGCTTCAATGCAAATAACAGATAGTATGCAAGGTACAGCACAGACAACCTTTCACAGGGTCATTACTGAGGAAGAATCCTTTGTGCTTCAGCTCACCATGAAGAACCTGAGATGCTGCTCAAGTGCACATAAAAAGTTTTAATTGTGACAGCTATGGAAACAGATCATTGAATATAGTTCCTAGATCCTAATTCAATACTGTGCCTAACTCACCTGTATAAGAACTGGGAGGATCCTCAATTATTTCAATGTATTTACTTTTTATTACTAACTTGTTTAAATTTATTTTGCTTTTTAAGAGGCAAATGTCTCAACCATAATTCATGCTTTAAGTATTAATTAGTAGGAAGTAATAGAAGTCATTTGTAGTAATGCATGAGCCTTACCTGTCATCTTTTTCACTCGATTTAATTCCCTCTGTGAGTGATATTTCTTGTATTTCTTCTTTTTTTGAATCCTGGCAGTCAAGAGGAAAATACACTTTCTGTAACTGGTTCTTAAGTCAAGGTTTAAGTGACTCTAATAATTGCTTCCGTACTTTAGGACACCTAATTGAAAATAAATTTCTCCTGAAAGAGCCGGCCTATTTCTACAAATGAAACACTGCATCTAGAATAATGAAGCTTTGGAAAAATGGGTTTGGACAATGCCTGAATAAAACTATGCTGCAGTCTGTCATCAAAGTAATGTTCACACATGTAATGGTTCTTTAAGGTCAAATTTTCCATCCTGCCAGATTATATTCTATCAACCTCATCGGTTGTGTTAGTGGAACACAAATCAACCTGTATCAAATACATCAAACTGATGTGTTTTAATTAGGATCTCAAAATACTATATTTAAACACAGACTACTAAAAAAACTGAGGATATATTTCTGTTTAAATACTGTCAGGGTACCTAACAAAAGATAAACAAAAAAACCCTACACATTTGAATCAACACATTTCTGCAATACAAATCCAAACACTCATTTCTGCAAGTTGTTACATTAAAGGCTCTTAATGAAGAAAAAAATTTAAAAATGAGATTATTATTTTCATTCTAAGCATACTTAGCAAGACACCAATTCAAACAATATTTTTTGGGGGGGAGGTGTTGAGAATAATCACCTTGTGTGCCAGTTCCTGCTCTCTTCTCTGCTGAATTATTTTCATGTATTTTTCTAATGGATTTGGAGGAGAATCCTTTACAATATCTTCAGCAGCAGAATTACCATTTTCAATTTTTTCTCCCTCTTTATCTTCTTTTTCTTCATCTATTTTCAATGAATCTTGGAAATGCTTTAAGACAAAAAAATCAAAATTAAATACTGATCATATCAATAAAACTACCTTTATACCTAAATACTTGAAGGATGTAACATTAAACTTGGTAAAATATGCCAGTGTAAACAGCATTAAACTTGCTACATGCAGTTCAAGATGAAATGTTAAGTTATCACTTAAATTCAGGAGTGTCATTCAAAAAAATCCAATCTGTTTGTATGCCCAAAATGCCATGAGGACTAAAATCCTGGCTTCTGCATATGGATGGATCTACATGTGAATTGAAGATGAGCTGATACAGGTATGCAAGTTTCTGGAATGGCCTCGTTTGCTAGTGTGAAGGGCAGCATGATCAGTACCAGTGAACTGAATTGAATTAACCAAGGTTTAAGTGTGGTAAGAGGCAGAAGAAAGGGGAGAGAACAAAAACCTAATTTTATACAGTACCCAAAAATCCCAAACATTATTTCGACAGGTGCTACATCAGCTTAAAGGGATTTAAACAAACTCCATAGAGCCTCCTTGTGACTTCTGCTTCAAAAAAACACACCCTAAATACCATTATAAAAGCTAACGAACAGGTGGACACTAACATTTTCTGGTGATGCCACACTCACAGCAGTCCAAACCGGAGCAAATGTATAGCTCGTTCCAATAGCCTGGTGACATCTGCATTTTAAGTTCTCAACATAAAACTGTAGCTTCCAGTTACATGAAGCATGGAATAAAAAGCATCCATTTCCAGGGAAAAAGTTACTTGGCATAAGAGGAAGTTCTAGCAAGACTCCTTGGTTAATCATACAGGTGCTCAAAATAACTTAGCCTCTACTACTTTCACCTTAAAAAAGCACAACATCTATTTTTAACCAACATCTATTTTACCACACAGCAATCCTAAACTAATATCACACTGTGAAGCTATATTACTGTCAGAAATTAAAATATTAAATCACCGTCTCTTTCTTAAACTGTTCCACTTCATTTTGCTCTCTTTCCAAAGCTTGCTCTTGTTCTTTCTCTCTCCTTTCTTCTCTGGTTCTCCTTTCCTCTTCACAGTTTTTGTCTTCTTTATTTTGTTCTTCAATCTGTCTTTGATCCAACACAGCTGTGAAAAATTATTTCAACATCTATGACACGATTTATAGATACTTCAATAATCTACTATGGTAGCATACAAATAAGTAACAGGTTCCTGTATAACATTAAAAGGAAATGAAAAACAACTGGAAATATATATAAATATATATAAAATACATATACTGGTGTTCTTATGTATCTGGCAACGTTTCTTTCCACCTCAATACATTTCAGTCTGGTATATGACTGTCTAAGGGTTGAACACTAGAGACAAAGTAGAGTCCAGGGAGTTGACAAATCTCTCCGCATTTCTTATTTCTAGCACAAACTTTCTCATCAAATCTATTACATTTGAGTTCATATTGCTATCGTTTTTCCCTATCTGCAATACAGTTGGTCATGATTGTTTACATTTTTAAAACAAAGTACTTAAAAAACCTTTGAACTTTATTTCAGGACAGACTGCTGATGTGATCAGTATGTTTAAAAAGCTATGTAAGTAAAACAGCATTCAGATAGCAACTAGATGAGCAAACTTGATATCGGGAATTGTTAAAAGCTAGGAAGCTCCTCTCTAAATAAGTAAAAATCACAGCGCTACTATACAGAGCAAAGTAGAAAAGCCACATAGGCTGCAGCAAAATCATCCTCATCTATCCAAATAATTAAATCAGCATTGTGACAATACAGTTTGCGAACTGAATCCAAAAAATGAAATAAATAAATAAAACCCAGGCATGTGGTACAGAAAATACTTCAAAATAAAAACTTTCAGGTCTTAGTTCTATCAAGAACAGAGGCAATGCTTAATAATCATTCTAAAGAAGGGGAAAAGAAATGTAAGAATCTCCCCTCCAGAGGCTGGGTGAAGGGCTAGGGCCAGGGTGGGGGAAGCACTGTTAAAAGTCTTTAAATTAAAAACACATTTAAACAAAACGAGGGTGCAAAAGTCATCCTTGTACAGTAAAGCAAAAGAAAACATTCTCTTTTCTTTATTACATAATTACCACTTTCGGAAAAAGTTTTCATTCATTTTGGTGCATATACCTACAGAATGTTAAATGTTTGGGGTTTTGTTTTACACATTTGACATCTAAAAAGGGCATTCACTTTTGTTTCTGAGCTGAAAACTCACTTAAGTCCTGCAGCGAAGTGGCTGTTGCTCGCATAGTGGTTGTGACATGGCTTTCATTGACAATGTCCCCAGATGGATGCAAGACATCACTTTCACACTGCTCTGGAATGTCCCCCTGATCTGGAGAAGAAATTTGAACAATAGCTTCATTATTTTGTAATTACAATAGCGGAGCAAAGGAATGGACACAAAGTGTGGGAATGGCTGAATTAGAACTCATAAATATAAGCACTAATTGAGCATTTTCCTTCCAACTTGACCATTTCCCTGAGGACGAAGAATCACGGGCTGTGCTTGCTTCTTTAATTACAGAATTGTTAGTTTTTAAATTAGCTATTGGAACACATCTGTTTACAGAGCCAAAAGAGAATCATGAATAAATATACAATAGAAAACCAAAATGTTTTCATTTCTTTACATAATCACGATACAGATCACAGAAAAATTACATGTCCAAGCTTAACTCATCCTTTTCATGCACATAAAACAACTTTTAAATTACTTGATCACATAACTATTTCTTTATTAGGATCCTTGCCCTCTTTGGTGCACAGGATGGATACTGCTAACTCAAATATTGTACATTATATTTTCATCTGTGCAACAATGGCTCTGATTTAAAAAAAAAAAAAAATACCACAATTACTTTACTTCCTCTGTGATCATCGCCATTACACTCAACTGCTTCTTAAAAATTTATGTGCAAACTATGCAAACTGCTGTTAACCCAGTGTCATGGAAGAAAGCAGAAAGAGATGAGAAGTCAGATGCAGACACTAGAGTTTTATGCAGCCAACCCAAAATACACAGAACCATTTTCCAGACATGTAATGTAAAATAGAACAGATACTTAGGCATCTCCTTAAGTTTTGAGTAAAGGTTTAAGAATATGAATTCCCCATCCTTCAAATATTATCAAGGCTTCAAGCATTTTTCTTTCTATTTCGTAATAAAAACTGAAGTATTTTGTATGGTGACAAACAAGACACCCAGGCTAACCAGTTTCTCTCTCATAATGGTCTGAATCCCTTCGATTCAAATTCTTTTAAAGGAATTTCAGATGAAGTTATCACACAGAAGTTATGCCAAACTGCCAATCTAGCAAACATAGGAGAAAGTTTTCAGTTTCTTACAATAGCAGCAAGAAGTCTTACCAGGTTGCCTAAGCAAATAAATTATATATATGTTTCACATAAGACCAAAATAATGGGTTATCATGCTCAAAAGTCTTTTTTTTTTTTTTTCCTCTCTTTAGGTTTAAATTATAAGGTTTTCAACAACAAATTTATTTGCATATGAAGCATCAGTATGTTTCAAGTTATATGTAACGCTTAATCAGTCAAAAAATTCCTATCACATGTAGATTCCTGTTAAATATTATATCTAACTTCTAAAAGCCTGTTAACCACACAAATAGGAAAAACAAATAAACAAAACAATATAGTGAGAACCATGTCAACATTTACCATTCTGCAAAGTAAAAAGAAAAAAAGTTAACATTTCATACAACTTCATTCCTTTACGTAGTGGTGGACAGCAGGAGATGCATTATGTCCTTAGGACGAGCGCATAACTAAAAGCAATTACTGCCAACAGAAATTCCAATCTTTTCTTGCTAGAGCTTACTTACAGTAGGATTAAAAGGCTCTCTATATTTTCTGGTATCTCCCACACACCATATTCTGTGGTATCTCCTTCCCTCCATTCTTTTTTTCTAGTCTCATCAACCTTTCTCCTTCCTCTCTCATTCATTCTTTATATCTTACACTCTGTATACTTAGATTTTACATTCTTCTCCTCCCCCTAATTTCTCCTGTGTTACCATCTCCGTATTTTAGCCATTCTGATTTCCTTCTACATAATGAGAATGTCTTTTTTCTGATGCAGTCTGAACCAAGTAAAGTACTGCTAATTTAGAAATCACTGGTATATGCAATCTCTTAGTTATTACTTCTGACTACGGCATGTCACTAAACGATACAGTGGTAAGCTATTTGAGCACAGCAGCTACTCAGGCCTAACTGCCAAGAAAATGCCAATCTATTCATATGTGTGATAAAGTAAAATTGAAATATTTAATGTGTTCCTAAAAGTCTCTAATGTGAAAGTCAACAAATGAATCAAAATCCAATCAAAATATGAGATGAGTAGAAACCATTAGTGGTTACAGGCTTGGTTCACATTAAAATAATGCATTCAAAGCTCATAAAAAGAAAACTGAAATGAGGTAAATTAAAATAATGTACTGAGTAAAACTTCAAGGAGAAATGCACAGATTAGTCACCAGCTTCCACTAGTTATCACTGAAGAGTAACAAACAGCACATTTGCTGTGTACACAAACAATAGCTTTTTTGTTTGGTCGGTTTGTTTTTAAAATACTGACTGCTGCATTCTCACGGGTTCGGGAGAGTGAGCAGGGGCATCGCTTTATCTTCCATATGACCTAACTGCACCCAAAGGAACAAGCCAGTCTCAGACTCAGGAAAACACTCACCAGCTAGGAGTATTTTTTTCAAACTCAGTTGTTCTTTCTCCCATAAAATAATCAGCTCCTCACCAACTATGAACTCATGAATGATGTATGACCCCATGACAACTCTCTGTCAGTCTCAAGAGTTTCCAGACACAACAAAATTTGGACATAAGAAAGGTTTTAAAGCATACTGTTCATGTCCTTCTCATTGATAATTTCACTTACTTTAAGCCCACAGTTGCATGGGAGATAAAGCTGCTCAGGCCCATCATTAATGGGTTATTCAAATGCTGAAAAACTAGGAAATAAAGCCAATAACTTTCTATTTCTGTCTTCTATAAAGTACATAAACTTAACTTCTGTTAAGTTTATGTACTTCTATAAAGTACATAAACTTACATAATCCTCCTCTTTCTACAGTACCTTACTTACATGCAAAATCTTCTAAAACCGACTCTGTGCCTAACTTCAGCATATAAAAAAATAAGGAAACATTTCTGCAGCACACAAAATAGAACACAACATAATGCCAGAGATAAATTCACATTTCGGTAACTTAACCATACATTCCAAGTGCACTCTAAGATATTCTGAAGTAACCTCTAACTTGTAACACTACTTAATCCTCAGTTACCAAAGGAAAAATCAACAACAATACTAATTGCTGCAGAAATTTATCTTCAGGGCTACAGCTTGGTAATACTTCTCTGATACTGGTCCATGAAAAACACTCCTTGTGATTTTATTTTGTGCAGCAAATATAGTAGGGCCACGGGTTAGTTCATATACTTGTACACTTTGCTTTAAAAGGAAAAAAAACTCTACACCATTTTAAAACATTTTGAAGCAACTGTCAGACCTATATGCATTAATGAGAACAAGGTTATGCAAGATTTCTGAACAAAAAGTATGTTCCCAAATTTCAGAACCAACTGGATTTTAGTATCTACTTACTGCTGCGTATCCTTCTCCTCTGAAAATGCAAATATGAAGAAAAATAAACTTTAATCACTTGAGACTGTTGTTTTTTTTTTTTTCTTATTTTCTTCAACTATAGTCTTAACCTGTCAAGACAATTGTCTTCCAACTGTTAAGCCCTACGGTGTCAAATAAACCATTTAAAATGCACTAAAGCTTACCTTCAAGAGAAGAAACGTGTTCTTCAAGGTCCTCGTACAATAGTTTCTCTGGTTTGGGGTTACTGCTGAAATCTTGGTTATCTATTTGTTGATTCTGAAGTCTGAAAGATGAAGGAAGAAAGTAAATAATTTGAATAAATACAAATGCTAAATCATTTAAGCAAATAGCTACCAGAGATTTAAATACAAGTCTTACTCCTAGGCACATCTACAGACTAAACCTAATGTAAAACCCATACAAGCACAATGCTACAACTTTCTGACTCCAAAGTCAGGGTATTTAAATACAGTTCTCTAACTTTTACCAAATGACAGCTCCATCACTCTGATAAGGTGCTGCCCCTGCAGCCTTTCCCCAAGGCCTACGTGTGACATAAAGCTATTGGATTAAAACAATATACACACTCAAAAGGCATAAAGAGGCATAAGGAAACAAAAAATAAAGAAAAAACGAGAAATACAACAAAGCGTGACACACAGTCAACTGAATTTTTTTTTAATTTGCCTTTTTTTGGCTCTGTGATAATCTAATTCCCACTTTCATGTCACTTTAACAGATGTGTTTGAAATGCATTAGGATTAGGTGTCTGGCAAAACATGTATTCAGGGGTGAAAATCTGGGTTCGATGAAAAATGGGGTTAGTGCCCTCATTCTAAATCCCCGTTTATCTAATCAGAAAGATGATGTGAAAGAACAATATCTCCCATGTGACCTTGCTACTAAACTGTGACCAGAATCAGAATAGAAAAATAGTACAGGTCACGAATTCATCAGCAGCTCTTTATAAAGGAGCTTACTTCACATCAGCTGTTGCTGGTGTTATGCTGTTCCATAAATACGTTTGTACTTATAATTTCTAAGCAATTCAGGACTTCCATGTGGGCAAAAGTAGAGAGAAAAAAAAAAAAAAAAACATACCCCAGTAATGAGACATGTTCAATAAAAACAGTAAGTCAGGGGAAAAAGAATAGATCTGCATTTTCAAATAACATCAGTGGCAAAAAAAACAACCTGTAAATTTAACATGGCAAAGTAGGTGGAACTCCAAGTTTTTGGAAGTCCATGTTTTTAGTCCCAAGAACATGCATGCCACATTCATCAATACTGTATCCTTTAATACTGTTAGGAAGACAGTACACTGCCACAGATTTAGCAAAGAGAGGAAAAGGCCTGCCTCATTAAGACCATTACACACGTGTACTTCCAAACAATCTTCAAAATTTGTTTTGTCAAAGTTGGCGACCAAACTCTGGACTGTACCTTACATCAATGTTCCATAAAGCAATATTGATGTGCCAATCAACACCAGATAAATTGCAAGAGTTATACTTAAAATGACCATTAGAGTCAAAAAACGACCTCCACTATCTATTTTGTTAATGTCTAAAATTATTTTTTTGGCCTAAAGCTGGTAACAACCCTCACAATCAGCTTCTTCAGCCCCACATGAAAAAGAAATGGTTTAGATAATAATCTGCCTTATAACTCTAGTCTTCCTGTCTGTATTTATTGGCTTCCTTCATACCACTCATATTTTTAAACACAAATAAACAAGGATCTCCTAGTCACAGAAGCAATTGTTGTTCCCCACTGACAGAGGCCTAGCTTAATGGCTTACTGGTGTTACAACATCTTCTTTTCTTTTCTTTTCACATAAATTCCCATTGCCAATTAAAATCTGCAGGTCATAAACTAATCCCACAATGCACATCAATGATGTGGCATTTGCTAATAATGAGAGTAAATAACTGGAAAAGCCCACACATGCATTTCTCAAATATTTCGTGCAAGAAAAACAGTCCAAGGCACAAGAAATTCCAAAACGCTCAGCAAAAGAATGTTTTCACTTTTAAGAAAGTCTTGGGAAAGCAACAAGTCAGAGCAAGCTATTGGGACTACATATCCTTGCTTTGTCGTGAGGAAACCAGGAAAGCAACTGCCACCCATAGGCCCTGGCCTGTTCTCTGTACCACAACTTGCTCGTACTGCTTACTGTTCCCATAGCATATTTATTCCCCTTTGTAAAGCTCGGACTCCACAACATCCTTCCAAGAAGTATGCTCCCTCACAGCACTGAAGCATTTTCCCAAATCACCTTAACGTGCAGGTTAACACAACCTTTGGTTTGCAAGTTCTGTCACAACACAGCAAATCTGATGCATGCCGTAGAAAACGTGAACAAATAGACAAAGAAAACAGTCACTTAAAAGCAGACAGCAAGCTAAGTCAGAGCTAATCTCACAGTTTCTAGAAATCCCAACAGCTTCTTTTCAAGGCCAAGAACTTAAAGGCTCTCCCCAAATTCTAATGATAGCAGAGATCCTCTCTACATTAAATGTGCATTAAGGACTGGATAGCAAGAAAATAAAGTCCTTTGAACGCCTGCTAGAGCTGCCCCAGGATGAACCATCTTTCTTCAACCATCAAATCTGGAATGATGGCTAGGACTGATTCAAGTGCCTTTTCCTAGGAAAAAACATATTATATATGAAATGCTCATTTTTTTCTGAAGACGTATTCAAGATTCTCAGCCTTGGAAATTGGATTACTTTTTTGGAGTTACTCAGCATAGATCTTAAAACACACAGGAAAAAAGAAAAGCTCTGCTACCTTTCTCCTTCCTACATGCAATGGAGACTGCAGATTTCTATTCTGAAAGAAGTTATACAGGCACAGGAATATACTTTTCAGAGAAAAAACACATTAGCATTACAACTTGCTACTGAAGTGAGAACGTATAGCTGTCTTGATTTACATTCTTAAACAAGCATCAGAAACTACTGAGTTTCAATCAGCAGAGGAAAGGTCACTGGTGTGAAAAACAGAGATACAATGGAAGAGAATGAGAATTGATCACTGAATTAGTGGTGGTAGGGTTTTTTTTTTGGTTTGTTTTTGTTTTTTATTAAATGTTTTTGTGTGTATCAGATATAACCTTGACAGCTTTTGTACATCAAGGATATGCAAAAGGACTGTTCTGATATGGGACAGATGAGAGATTATCACTGTTTTGGACAGGAATTTGTGATGAGTTTGTCATTGAAAAAATAATTTCAAGTCATTGAAACATGAAGTTTACCCCTCTAAATTTTCAACATTGTTTTCTGAAATGAAGTTTGTTCTCAAGTCAGTCCACAATTTCAGCAGGACTTCTCACTAGTCTTATCAGGATCATATGTACACAGATGACACAGAAGCCTACTAGAGGAATCAAAACTGCTAAATCCCAATAGAGCACATGAAAGCAAACTGCTAAAAATATGTTCACATTCACTTAATTCGCAAAAGGGCAAAAACATACCATGTGATAATTCATTGGCCACTGTAGTACCTTCACATTTCCCATATGCAACATGTTACAGGCAAATGGTCCAAAGTCATTAGACACCAAGGGAACTCAGATATACCTCAAAGAGTTTGACATTGAAGGTCCTTACCTGCCAGGCTGAACTGAACCTACCCATAAAGATTACCACATCTAAAGTCACACACATACATTCCTCACATTTAAAAAATATAATTTCTTATTAATCAAGATTTTTGAAAGCTCTTATACAGAATTAAACAACTGAATTGCACGCCACAGATTTACTTTTAGGAAAGTTTTAGAAAACCTGTTTTCCAAAATTAGCGATTAACTGAATATTAATTTATAAGCAATGAAACTTTCATTCAGCTGTGTGGAAGTTGTCTACTGTGAAAGGAAGTACGATCAAACAGATGGTCTAACTTACACAATAAATTTCAAGCATTGCACAACTTGTAGCACTCTTGAAACACGAGGATGCACAAAATACCTTGCTTCAAATAACAGCATCCAATAGTTTTAAAAGTTCATCAGAACACTGACACATGAAAAGTTTTAAATGGAAAAAAAGGAAAGGGATTAGGAAAGGAAGAAAATATTCTAAAGGTGGAAATCCTTACCCAACTTTAGAAAAGTTTTAACTTACAAAATCATGGCTTATTTGAATTAATGAAGCAGCTATCACCATGAACAGATGTATGTTGTTGTTGTTGTTTTAAATATTAAAAATATTGCTTTGTAATTAACGTTACCTAATTTTCTCTCTGTGACTGGATGGTGAGGAAGAAACAGACTCAGAACATGAAAGGATGTGTGGCTTTGAAATAGGAGAAAGCACCTGGTCGACACTCTGCTGGGAAGAGGCAAGGTACAAGTCACTGACGTCTGCAGAATAAAAAAACATATAGTTTATATTAGTCAGTATTTATCCTACTACTTCTCAGATATGACTGGTTTTCACAACACATGCATAATTGCACTGTGCACACACTGCCACTATAGGGAAGATACCATCCAGACCTATAGGGCTAAATATGAATTTTCTTGTACTGGTTATTTCCAACAGGGTAGGATCTTGCATGAAAACAGCACATTTGCTCAAACAGCAGAGTCTGTCATTTCAAATCTGCCAGTGACCCACACATAAAGGGAATTAAAAATATATATATTAAAAAGTTTGAATTTAACAGAAGCCAGATGAAGCAATCTTCATGCCACATGTGAATATGTAATTACAATAGCTACATGAAAAGATAAGAATATAGATAATTAATTGTAATTATGTAGTTTTAATAATGTCCTGAAGTAGTTATACTGAATATCAGCTTTTAAAAGAATCTCTGCATATCATAGGATTACACTTGTTGCAATTATATGGAATAGTCTGCTCTTTAATACTACCTGAATTAAGAGCAGTATGTGCTTAATGTACTTCCTCAGTGACTATTTCCACATAGAACTGATACTCCTAACAGCTGGCACACTTTGTCTCTGTCTTTACTGAGAGAGTGAGCAAGCACTGGCACCAGTTGCCTGGAAAGGCTGTGGATTCTCCCTCCTTGGAGATCTTCAACAGTAGCCTAGACATGCCCCTGGGCAGCCAGCTCTGGGTGTCCCTGCTTAGGCAGGGGTTGGAGCAGGTGACCTCCAGTGATCCCTGCCAGCCTCAGCCATGCTGTCATTCTGCGATTTTCCTGCCCCTTAGCAACTAATGAAGGAGTGAAAGACTATCACTGCTAAATCTTACTGTTCCAGTCATGCAAGAGAAACAATAAGCACAACTCCAATAAGGTCCCATATTAGCCATCATAACTTACCATCTGAAAGTTTCTTGTTACTAAGAACTCTTTCCAATTTGGAAACAGGAGTAGAAGAAAGGCATCTTGAAGAAGGTGTTCCTCTATGTGGTGGCGTTGAAGGATTTTTAAAGCCATCAGGCTGCTCACTTCTTCCAATGTATTTTTCACCTCTTGGGCTGCTCACAGGGGAGTGCTGGGAGCTAGGGTTATCCTCTAAAAGTTCACGTTGTGTAGATAAGGGGGCTCTACCAACAGTACACTGTAGAAGTAATGGGGACTGCATCTTTCTTGGTGTTCTGCTTGCAGCTGTATCCTGCATTACTCTGTGCTGGTAGTTTCTGTAGGCTTCTTCCAAATACTCTGCCTCTTTTTCTAGTTCTTTTATTCTAGCCCTGGTTTGCGCCATACACTCCAGGTCAGAATCTGGAGAAGCACTGCGCGTCTGTAACTGCTGACAGTAGCCAACTCTTGGCACAGCATTTCCCTTCACGACATCACTCACAACGGGATTCTTCAGGAATGTGCTGTCCACATAAATATCATGAGGTACAATTCTGTCATCAATGAAGTCAATGACAGAACGATCAACAAGGGAAGGCTTGGGGTTCCGATACACTTCATTTTCCAGAGCTAGGTGACCAAGAATGTGAGTGACAGTTAAGAGAGAGACATACATAACTAAACAGAAGTAGTAAAATGTGGCATTTAAATTCCAATTTCATCAAAATGATTTTAACATGCAATTTATTTATTTTTTTAGAATTTAATGTATTGGTTTAAATGCGTATTTTTATGTAGTTGCATAGTTTCAAGTTATCACTGACATTAATTGTACATATAATTATTTCATGTAAAAACGTACCTGGAAAATACTCACTTACTAAACAATCTTACACTGTTATTTCTTAAATCATGTTTAAAAGAATAATAAAAATGTCACCACTCTGGACACATTATATCCAATCATGTTGTTAAAGGTGATGGATGCAGGGCAGGCCAAAAGTCTGCTTCTATTTAGATCAAAAAGAACTCAGGAAAAAGTAACATAGCATAAATGTACTGTGTTTTTTTTGTTTGTTTGTTTTTGGTTTTTTTAGTAAGCATTCCTCAAAAATTATCAGTTAAATGGAAATTTTGGGGGCTTTCTGCTGCCTGGTTTGCACATGTGTCTCAGTAAGCCCAAAAGACCCATCTAGAGGGCTTCATCTTTCTCAGTGAAATGACCACATTATTTTCATTCTACCTAAATATTTTCTTCAACGACATCCTGAACTCTGATGCAAAATGAAAGTTCATGCATTACTTCGTCACTAAATTAAAATATATTTGCTGTTTTGATATTGATGAATTTCCAATTCCAAATGCTACTGAGAGTTATACCATAAATGAAAATATACATATTGGTCTAAACAATCATATAAAGTATTGCATACACTGAACTACGGTGCAACACATTGTATGTAATGTATAATCATTGCATAATTCAATTTCTTATTTTAAAATAAAATATATGTACCAAAACTTAAATTTATCATACTTGATATCAATTTAACAGGCACATTTAGAACTCCATTTCTTCAGCAGACTGAATTGCTCTGCAAAGCACCTTTGTTTTCTTAATGTCTATGCAAGGTGCCCAAGTCATTAGCTTTGATAACAACTGTTTAAAAGTTAGATTTAAAATCGTGAGATATGCAATAGAATTTCAAACTGATTATTATCTGTTAACTGATAACAATTGTTAACAATATTAACTGTTATTATGAACATTCAAGAATCAAAATACATTAAAACACAATTCACCCCCTGAAAAAAACATGATTATGTTATCACCAAACAATAATGTCTTTATTCTGAGGAAAAACATGGGCAATAAAAAAAAGAAAGCAAGAGTGTTTATCAATATGGTGAGCAGCACTTTATATATGTAAGTATATATTTATTGATCAGGGAGGAACATTTTCCCTTCCTCTTGTATGTTTTTTTTTTTTCTGAAAGGAAGGAAAATTGTAATCGGGCTGCATTTCAAACTGGGCTTTTAAATAGATTTTGATTTTCAACTTGAAATGTTTAAATGTTTAGACGTGAAACTACTCTGTGGTGGCATATTACTTCCATGCAACTCTAGCTCTTTTAAGCATCTGGAAGTTCTTATCCTGGTTAGGTAAGTGAACTTCGTAAAGGACCTCTTTGGTATAAGACACAAACCTGCCTGCGTTTGTTTCAGCTGTAGTTTCAGTTCTTCAACCTGCACATTTAACTTCCTGACAGTAGCTTCGGAGTCCAACAGTTGGGTCTTTAACTGGGCAGCACGCTCAACCTAAAGAAGATCAGGGGAAACAAAAAATATACTTCAAATAAATAGAATAACCCGAACTGTTTGAATACTTGTGTCCTAACTGTTTTTCAGGTCCAGCAAAACCATATATACACATAGTATCCCACTGAAAGCCAGAGCTGACAATTTAGTGGCTTGGAAAGATTTACTTTGTTTGGTTGTTTTATTGTGGGTGGGTATTTTTTGGTTGTTTTTCTAAGTTGTTTACATAAAAATAAGCAGAGTACAAACCATTCCCATAACTACATGCAGAACAGCCTCCACAGATACACAGAGAAATGTTAACAACATGACTAGAAGAAGAAAGAACTCAAATTATTAATAACGAATCATTTACCTCACTTTGTAGCTGCTTTTCCAAAAACTGCTTATCACTTTCAAATTCATCTAGTGCCAGCCTCCTGGAACGTTCTACCCTCCTCAGCTCTGCCTGGCAGGCCAGGTGCTCCACTGAGGGCTGGGACAATTCTTACCAAAAAGAGAAATACCAGACGGTCCAGACAGAGAATGACAAGCGTGCGCTTTTCTATAAGATACACCTTTGAAACTTAAAGACAATTTATTTTCAAGCATATCACAAAGTCTTTTAAAACTAGGCTTTGTTTGAATAAAGTACCTGGGGATTTTTTTTTTCCTTTTACAAAGGACTCAAAGGACTGAAGTTTTTGTAAGCATAGTTGCTTAAGGACTAGACCCAGATTTTCCTATTATGGAAGAAAAATACATATTCCTATCTAACTGGGTATATACACCTCTATTCTCTAGTAATCTCGGATGCGCATTAAAAATATATGTCACTTGCTAAGTACAGTCATGAGTCCTTAAGAAAAAAAAAAAAAAAAAAAAGCAATGTTCCTTTTGCCACTAAGCATACTAACACTACTGTTGGAAGTATTGTACTTCTTTTTTCAAAAGATGAAAGGGATATTCCTTGTGTTATTATTATAGCTACCACTTAAGTTGGGATTTCTATTATACAGACATTGAAGAAAAACTTCTAACCTCAAGGACTTGGATTGATTTTACATTAACATTAGTTGTGGTTTTTAGTGCAAATCACTAGTAAACGTAATACAAAGAACATATTTTAATGAAGAATCATTTCTAAAGAAATTCTTGTAGGGAAACACAAGCAAAAAAATTACTAAATTATTCACACTCACTGTCTCGAAGATGCTGGTTCTCACTGCGAGTCTCATCCAGCTGTTGCCTAAGTAGTTTATTCTGCACTTGGAGCTCCAGTTTCTCCTCCTTTAGCAAAGGATAGTCTGACACCTCTTTCAGTTTTTCTGTCAACAACTGATTCTGTTTATTTACCAATACAACTTGAGCTTTCACTGACTCCAAATCCAGCTGCAGAAAAAGAACAGTTTAGAGGCTTATAAGATGTTTCTCAAGAAAAAACTGTTACTTACTTTTAATACTACTTAACAGTGAATTTTATTTCACTTTTTCAAATGTAGTTCAAATGCACTCATTACAATTCAGCTTCTCTAAATTCATGCTTAAAATTACCTCAAGCTCTTTTGTGCGCGATACAGCTTGCTTGAGTTCCTCCTTTTTTGAATTAATAGTAATGGCTTCTTCATGCAAAAGCATAGCCTTCTCTGCAGGGAGGATTACAAATGCTAAATTAAATTAATAGACAATTACACTGAAAAACTGTATCAGAAAAAAAAAATAGTTCAAGGTGCTAAGTCCAACATTCAGTTTAATTCAATGCTTAAAAATGACTGAATGTCATGTATGTTTACACACACCTTCAAAATTAAGTAAATCACTGTGCGTGTGCACATATAAGCATGTGTACTACTTCAGAATTGGTTAAATCAAATTCATACACACAATACATCATTTCTTTCGCATGACCCTAACTTAAAAGTCTAAATATGCTATCTGTCCCAGCTCTCTTCTCAAGCTTCAGTTAAACATCTTGTGCACAATAAATGTAGAAACTGGCAACAATTCAACCAGAGTGTACCAGAGTTCAATTACAGAATGAATGAGCCGCTAGAACTTCAGAAAAATCTGGGAAACTGAAAAAGCAGGAGGCCTCACAGCCCTCATGTGAAGCACCAGCTTGTGGTTTCCACTGTATATTAAACTGTTAAACTGCAAGGAGTTGCTGACCTGCGATTGAATCCTGCTACATGTTTTTCAAAGACTAGGTTAATGGCTTTTTTTGCCATTTACACCAGCTTTACTGAACACTGTTACTGTTTAGTTACAAGTGTTTTGATCCTAGGTAGTAAATGCTCTAAACAGCTACTTTATTAAACTCAGAGAGATGGTTACCTTTATTTTTTTTCTCATCTTCAGTAACTTTATTACTTCTGGATATGTATTCTTCTTTTAATTCAAGCTGATATCTAGAAGTAAAAATAATTATGTGCCCAAAGTCCATGTGTATACATGCACGTGTGTTTGTGTAAATTCTAGTCTTTGCCAAAACTAAGCTATAATTATACAAATATTTGTTGATAAAATTAGTTAGCACAACCACGTAAACAGCTGGAAAGGGTCCTGCCAGTCACTTTGTTCAACTACCTGCTCAAAAAGTCAACCACCAACATCAAACCTGGTGAGCCATGTTTTTTCCTCAACAACTCTTGAAAACCTCAAAGGATGTAGAATCCACCGCCTCCCTGGGTGACCTATGCTAATGCTCAGGTCTGCTGGCTGTGCTGCTGCTAATGACACCCATCATGCTGTTTGCCTGATTTGCCAGAGCATGCTGGTGGATCACAGTCAGCCTGGCACTCAGTGTAAATCCTGTGTCCTTTTCAGAAAGGCAGCTGCTCGGTCTGTTCCTTTTCTCCACCTGCACCACTGCGGAAGGATACTCTTTCCTACATGCTGAGCTTTGTGGTTCTCCTTGTTAAAATTCCTGAGATTTACATTGGCACAATCCCCAGGCTTATCAAAGTCTGTCTGCATTGAAACGCTGCCATTTGTTGTGGCAGTCATTCCCCTTAATTAAGCCTCATGTTCAAAGTTGCTGAGGATGCACACTGTCATCATCCAGATCACAGATGAAGGTACTGGACAGTAAGGGACAGTACTGGCCCCAGGGGCGCCCTGCATGCCATCAGCCACCAGCTAGACGCTGAGCACTGCCCAGTCAGCCAACTTTACTGGTCAATTTTATGGCAATCTACAGAAGCTAAGAACGAGCAGCATTTTCTATGACTAGAACAGAAATTATAAACACATTTGTGTAAATGACCCAGACCAGTCAGATCCTTCTTAAATTACGGCATTTAAAGTTTATCCTAAAAATAAAATATTCCTTTTCCAACAAACGTCATTATTTCTGTACAATAAGTAGCAGCTCTGTGCTACTTTTCAGTGAGGATTTGGGACAAGGATTTTATCTTTCTGAGCACTTGCAGCTTGTCTAAAACACTTCTTAAATTGATAGAATAAGGTAAGCAACAGTTAATCCTTAACATAATTTTCCTTTCCACATGAACCAAAAGCACTTCATAAGTATTATCTGAAAAGCTGTTAGTGGCTAACTGGATAAAACAAGGTACGAGGGTGAGTCAAGTAGCTCAGAATTTCATTGTTCTCTGACAAAACCCTGTTTTTTACTCAGTTCCAGCTGAGAAATCATTCTTATCAAAACCTACTCTTTACATCTTTCTTCTGCAATTTAAATAAAGACACACAGAGATTATACTTGCTGTTTACTGAGGGCTGATATGAACAGTTGATACTTGGCTTGCAAAAAAAAAAAAAAAAAAAAGTCATGATACATCAGTCATTTGGTTTACTTTGGTTTACTAACTGGAAGATTGTTTTGTGCCATGATATAAGCACAAGCAATAACATACTGAGAGCACCTGCCTGCATTGAGGCATCAAGGAACCTTCAAGTGACCACAGCACTCAAAGCATGTGCAGTAGCAAAGGATATACCCACTGCAACACCTCAAAAGCAGTCACAGTATTTCAAAGAGCAAATTTCTAGGCAAATTCTTTGAAACCGCATTCAAGTAGATCACAGTCATTAAGACAGGGTGATCTACAACAGAGATGCCCAAAATGTGGAGGCATTAAACCTTAATGAAGAACTGTCTGTAATATCGGCTGGTGTGTCTCACATGCCTTTTCCAAGAAGCCTCTAACATTTCTTTAATGTTAATTTAACCTCGATGCTTTTTCTGTGTCCATAGAAAGGTCAGTTATTTAAATTCTGGTCAAATAAACTCACTAATACTGGTTCAAATCCTCTTGTCTAAACATACAACGTATATGACAACTCTTTCCCATATAATAAGGCAGAATTTAAGCCACAAAAATAATATAACTTATAATCAAAAGAGAATTATTTTATATAGAAAGTGTATTTTCTGAACCTGAAACCTTTTTTGTCTAGCAAAGAGATAATAAAATATATAAATAATTCTGGCCAACTAAAACAAGAACATACGTGAACATTTTAAAGTCCTTGTTTAGTTGCATTAGTCAAATAAATCCTATAGAATTAATTATTCTATTTTTATAGGAATTAGTATATGTTCTGTTAGAGACAAAAGAAAAAATTACTTTAGAAGTTCAGTCTTAAGCTTTTGGTCATAACTCTCCTCTATGTTCTTCACAGCAACCTCCCGACGTCGAAGTGCATCATCAATAGTTTTATTTTTTTCTTCCTGAAGTTTCTGAGTGCTGAAATAATCATAAATATACAAAGACAAATTACAAAGCCAAAACTTAATTTTTTAATGTATTTTTTTTTTTCTTAAAATAATACTTAGCAACATCAAAGGGTGATGTGTGTGCTAGGAACACCTTAGAAACTTAAAATTGTGATCAGAACTTGTCACTGTAATTCATTAAGAACAAGGAGAACACAAACTAAATTGCCCTAATTAAAATCCAGTACTAATCAATTATGAAGCTATCCCGGGGTAACCCTAGTTCAGATTCCCACACCAGAAAGCCATCAGAGGCAGTGCTGAGCACTATCAGCACCCTCTGCTGGCTTGTTAAAAAAAAAAAAAAAAAAAAAAAGCTACAAGTTATTAGTGGGATGCTCATTTGCTCATTTTGCTCTATAAAACAGATGACAGAGTAATAAAATTAAGTAGTATTAAAAACCTAACCAAAACCAGTTTAGTTATTTTCTGATTTAACCAAGTAAAATTCATTGTATTAGGGATAACAGATATATTTTCTAGCAGTAGAAAAAATAAGAGTAAAGAAGCAAAATACCATATACATGCCTCATGACTCTTAAGAATTATATACCGTGTTGGTTGTTTTGTTTTGTTTGTAATTTAAGAACTTCAAAGGAAACATATGGTTCCTCGTCTCCAAAGTCATGCTGCATTATTCTGGTTGGATGAGAGGGAACAGATAAAAAAGCTTCCCTTTGTATGGAGTACCTCTCATAACAGAGGCAGCATACAATGCTGCTCAAAATGCAAACACAACTTACGTGATATATGAAAATCTATTT
Source organism: Oxyura jamaicensis (assembly GCF_011077185.1). Classification (NCBI taxonomy): domain Eukaryota; kingdom Metazoa; phylum Chordata; class Aves; order Anseriformes; family Anatidae; genus Oxyura; species Oxyura jamaicensis. The sequence continues at coordinate 126,529,330 of NC_048893.1, forward strand.
TGGCTTCATAGTAGCAGCAACATCATGAAGCATGCTTTTTAGAAGAAGAACAACATGTAGCATTGTATATGCCTTCGGCAACTTACATTTCAAATGCCTCAATTCTTTGCTTCAGTTCTGCCTCTCTTGTCCTCATGACTTCGATATCTTTCAGCAGACTCTGTCTCTGAGCATATACTTCCTTTGCTTCTATCTGAATCACAAAATATGATCTTTAGTTTTACTTCACACTGTATACAGTTTCTATCATTTAACATATTCAAACTTTCAAGGACCTTCTTGAGGCCCTTGAGGAATTCCAAAAATTATTAGTCATTTATAGTCATAATTTTATACAATATCCAGAATCTATTATAATTTTATTCCCCTTTTCCTTTTACTCTGAATAAAAATGCTTTAGATAGAAACACTACTGGCTGCCGGCAAACACTTTTCATTTAAGGAATGACACTGACTAAAACTTACGTAAAAGGAAAAATTGGTTGAAAAGTATTTACAGCATAAACATATTCAAACTTCTGAATTTTTAACAACTGTGCACATTCTTTTGCATGTTTTGCTTAAACAGAAGTGAAAAAAATGCCCCAAAATTGATAAAACGTGACTTGATGAACTGATAAAGCAGTCAACTGGCAGTCTGTTATTGAAATGTAATTGATATAATCGAATTGTAAAATTCAATCATGAACATGCTAATACCAAAATCCATATATCTTTTTGTTGTTATTTTGATTAATGAATTGATTTCATGTCCACAAAAGAAGATTGATAGCATAAAATAGGTGGTTTTCTTGTGAGCTTCTAAGAACATAACATTGAAAGAATTTCATACAGTACTGATAAAATGCTTAATTTTCAGAAGGGAAAAAGGTCAGTAGTAGCTATGTGTACACAATAATACAAAAACTTGAATGACAGTTTTGTTACCATCACATGCTCTGCAGAAAAAAAAAAAATGCCAAACCACACCTGAGCAGAAAGGTGATAGCAATTGTAGATGTCTGAAGTATTTGGATAGGAAGGTCTGCTGCAGACAGCAGGGAGATTGCTAGGCAAATAAGCAACAGAATAGCAAGCAAACTACTCTTCCAGAAACTGAAAAGTAATAGAGATTAAGTGAAGCAATTTCGAACTACATACAAATTGTTTTATACTGCAGTAACAGTTACTATTCTGGCAAAACACCAAGAGTTAACAGCCCAGAGGAATAACTCATCAACAAGAAAGTGTTGAAAGAAAATGTGATATCAGCCTATGGCAAAAACAGTCGCTATTAACACTCTTCAATGCCTAATGACATAGAAATGTCATATCTATAACACGTGGACTATATGTTCCATTTAGTTTAAAGTCCTTCTTAACAATTGAAAGGATTTATAGTATAACTAAAAGCTATGTTTTGGGAATAAAAGAGTAAACAGTCCTATAAACTATTAAAAAAATCTCTGTGATCTGAACTTAGCATTTATTAAAACAGATTAAAAAGTATCTATTGCAGTTCAGCCCTATTTAGTAGAACTGTTCCTTTTCCAGCCAGCTTTACTTAAATACTTACCCATACTCATCCCTGTATTTGCTGAATGTGTTGCCTATTTATGAGAACAAAAGTAAATTCCAAGTTTTCACTAACAAGCCAAATGAGAGCTGAAGGTAAATCTCACAAAGATAAAAGAACAGTTTAATTGACTCATGAATCATTTTGTACTAGTTTAAGAAAAAGTATTTGGAACTTTACCTCTTGTTGTTTCTGAAGCCTCTCAATAGCATTCTTTTCACGAGAAATCAAGGCTTCAGCCTTTGCTTGATGTGTCCTTTCTAACTCATACCGTAGCTCAGAGATTTCTTTCTGGGTTTGTGCTTTCTCCTCCATTTTAATCTTTGCTATTTCAACTTCTTTAAAATGTTCTAGCTTTTACATAAAGGAGGAAGAGAGGGTTAAATAGTGGTTCCTTCAAAAGACCAAAGACAATTCTAAATTTTGCTGAGACAACTCTAAATTTCGCTTTGGTATTTCCCGTTAGGATATTTTGTCATAAGAAATACGGTGAAAATAAAATACTGTGATAAAAGTATTTCACACAGTATTTGCGTGTCTCACATCATTTCCATCCATTTATCTAGCATCCCAAAACAGATCTTACAAACAATAATAGGTTTAGAAAACAGCAAAACAGAGGTCTATGAAGAAAAATACACTGCAGGAGTGCTGCTCTGCTTGCAGGTAGGGAATGGCCACACTCTTTAATTCCTCTTCTGCCACGGTCTCTATTTTTGCCCCTTTCTCAAAGAACTGCTTTTGACTGGTGCTATTAGGAACAGCAGAGGCAGACATCCAGAACCACTGAGGAACAACAAAACTTCATCTGGACGCAAAAGAAAATGCAGAATGTAACTCCACATGAGCAGAGAAGAAGTCCTGACTCACACACTTCTTAGCACAGCTGAGAAAAGTAAATGCATATAAAAAGGAAAGTATGCATTTTGCAAATGCACAGAAGAATCATAGGAACCATGCATCCCTAAAAAGTGTGATGTGCAATATATGCAAGAACTAATGGTGTTATAAAGAATTATAGAAAGATTTAATAAAATAATAAAATTACTATTATTTGAATAAAATTATAATAAAAATTTGGAAGAAGATGGAGAGCATACAAGAATAAAAGAACGTGAGAAACAATGAGAAAATTAGAAATGAAAGAGAAAAAAATGAGACTACAAAAAACAAGGATATTAGAGAGGGGAAAAAAAACACACTAGGAATGGCTGATCAAGGAATTCAGTCCTATAGGTATAGATTTGTGAAAAAGTAGAAAAAAATGGTGACAGCCTAATAGAGTACAGCCTCACTTGTACTACAAACTGGGCTAGAAATACCCTACAGTAATTCACTTCACATTGCTAAGGAATCCATGTAAAGTTAATTGAATTTAAAAGTGATTTATATCTGTTTAAGCCTCCGGACTTGTGCTTTGCTTAAACTGAGACAAACTTAACACACAAATTAGCATTTCTTACATAACAAAAATATAGGAATACCAGGGATGGAATTTCCTCAGACAGTTTATATGCACGAGTGCTTTTAAAAGTGTCCCTAAATATTCTAATTGATTATCAGCGGAAAAATTTTTCTACTGAAATACACAATTCATCTTGACAAAAAATCATGGAAAAAAAATAAATAAACTGCATAAACTGCAGTACATTCAATCTGATCCACTTTCCAGACATAAATATTAATCGACAGACTTTGTGGCCAAAAAAAAAAGTATTCTTAAAGTAAAGAAAGCATCTCCAAAAGAGCTTTGACTTTAATTACAGGAAGAAAAAAAGCATGGAATAATTCATAATGTTGTGTCTGTTATGATTTTAACATTTCTATGCAATGTAAAATTCTAATCAGTATTAAATAAATGGATCTGTCAAAGTATACAGCAGCAATTCATGCCCCTTGGTTGTAATGCATTATACTGAAATTCAAGCTTCAGGATCTTAACTAGGAATGAAAATAAACAGTGTAACTATGAAAAGTAAACATTTTCCCATGAAACTAAACAGTCAAAAAGCAAGCAAAATTTACCAAATTAAGACAATAAAAATAAGAAAAATTTGTGTTTCCAAATTAACTCCAGAATAAAGAGCTGAACTGTATACATTAATAAAAAGGTAAATGACAACATACACATGAAATATCATCAAATTAACAAATGTATTTGATTAACTTAGCCTTTTGTGTTTGATGTCATCCATGATGAGACATTTTTCTTCAAGTTACCTTAAGTATTAAAAGTTTGTAAGGTGTAAAGTAAAAATTCATAAATTTCTCCCCCAGATTCAATCACCAGAGCAATACCTTTTGAGCCATTTCTGCTTGAAGCTGCTTCTCTATTTCTTTCCTATATTCATGAAGTTTTGCTTCTAAAGATTCATACTTATAATGCTGGGGATAGGAGCCTGCAAACTGCTCATCAATCAGCTGAAGCTTCTCAGCTATAAGAAGAGCAACATATCCATCATAATTTAAAAGTAAATCAGTCATCACAATTATCCTACCAAAGACTGTGCGATTCTGTGCCTCTATATGAAGTTTCTCAGTGTACTTAAGTATCACTATCATAAAAAGACCTATGTGGTACAAAAGCTGTGACAGCACAGAAATACCTTTTATCAGCTCTATGCCACACAACATAAGAGGAAGCACTTAGCTGTTCAGGCATGGTTTGGCATATATAGTCATGTACAGTCATATATGGCATATATAGTCATTCATCCTTTTTGCAGAGGCTCTAGAAGTTTCTTTTGTGCACAACTTTTACATTATTACTAATAGAATGTGTTTTATTATTCAAAAACTTACAATCTATGCCTAACAAATGGAAATATCATCATACAAAAAAGCAATTCATGCAGCTATAATTGTTTTCCAGAACATATTTCAGCACTTAACATTTGCAGTCCATCTAAGAAGTTATAGCTGTTAGCTAACACTAAGATGTTAATGCCTAAGAAAACATCTATGCAATGAAAAGAAAAAAAAAATAGCAGAACTTTTGTCTTATTTTATATAACATTAGGAAAAAATGTAGAGTGATATAGCTATAACCTTAATTTATTATTGCTTTAGGTTGCATTCGAATAAGCAATGAATTAATACCATTCATACAATTTATTCATCCATATAATTCATCAATATGAAAATATTTGGGGAGACTTTATTGCAAAGACTGTACTTACCAAGAGAGTCTCTGTAAGGAGGCGTTGAGGTTGTCTGAGTTTCTGTGTCATGACTTTCCTTACTTAGATGATGCTCTATAAGTCCCATCAAAATCTGCATGAGAAAACCTTTCAAGATCCAATAGATTAGTTACTTCTGGTTTCATACGAAAATTCAGCTTTCGTGACTGTAACTAATGAAGTAATTTTCACTACATACAGAAAACCTACCCAATTTACTTAAAGAACCCAGTGAATATTAAATAAAAATCAATGCTAGCAAACTATTGATTTTTATTATAAGCACTCCATCTTATTCTGCAAAAGCTGTGCTTTTACAACTTTTCCTTTCTTCTGTTTCTCTTTATCTCTTTGACTTTCATGGTCATTTGAGAGAGCTGGTTATTATTACCGTAATTACAATGGCATTAGGGAACAGTGGTCTTTGAAAACTAAGTTACTTTGGGCTATTTAATATAGATAGGTTTCATCATGCAGACATAAGAATTATTTCTTACATTAAGAAAATGGAAAGCCTACTAAATCTTCAACTAGTGTTTGTAGGACATGTAATCTCATACAGTCAGTTATAAACACAAATCAAAATTTGAGCTTGTCAAAGTTAGAGTGAAAAGCTTCCACAAAACATTACCTCTAGTATTTGGTGCACTACAGGCTTCAAAATATTAAATCCATACTACTCCACATCAACACATACTCAAGGAATCTGAATATCTACTTCTCACATCTTAATAAAAATGAAGGTGACATAATTATCAGTGTGCATCATGTATAAATATCTTGTACCTTTATTTTCCTTCTGAGTTCCCGAAGTCTGTAAGAAATAAAAGACAGCCTTTTAGCCAGGCTCTTTCACCACAACTGTAATTTTAGTTTATCTTCAGAATTAAAATAACTTACCAGTGATTTGTAAAAATTGGATTTCGGATTGATTCTCATTAATTGAAGAAGATCTTGCACAGACAACAGCTTTTAGGGAAACAAACAAACAAACAAACCCATACGTTTGAAAAGGTTAACTATTTTAAAAAATACTTCAAATATGTAATAGCATTTTACAGTTGTAGAATGTTTTGGTTTGAGAAATACCAAAATAAATAATCACCTTGCAAAACTATTTTCAGACACTTTACTGTTCTAGAGCTTAATTTGCTTATCTGTTACCTAAGAGACACGGCAGTCAATGCACAGTTTCATAACCACCTGAAGCTGTGAAAAGAGAGGGCTTTGTTTCCTCCCAAACCTAGATGCATGCTCTCGCTATGTTTCCTGCCTCTATTTTGTTTTATCATATAAATCAGATGAGCTAGCTAATCCAAATGACAACTAGCTACTCAGCAGCTCAAAAAAATAGTATTTGGTTATAAAAAAATTCATCACATTATCACAAACTTATAGAGGAGAAACAAATACAGGGCAAGGACCACCTTTTTCATTAAAAACTTGTATTTAGGAACTGTTTAAACTGATCACGAGCCACACTTTCAAAGAACTGAATGGCCAAAAAGAGGCTAGCTTTAATCAGGATCAGTTCCCCAAGTGGCTTGCCACGTGGCTGTGCAAATTGTCACACCAAACAGAATCACACAATCACACCACAGCTTTGGGTGAAGCGAGCTGAAGTTAAGAGGCTGGCACTACGTCTTTCCTGTATGGTGTCTTATTGTGAGTCTTCATGTAAAGAGACCTGAATATTAAAGTATTTTATGGAGAGGATTGGAAGCTGTACTTGCATCTGTATTTCACTGTCACTAAAGTGGATTTTTTCAATTCTGTTGGAATATAACAAGCCCCCAGAAAACAAAACTCCTAGAAATCTTAAGAGAGAGATTGCTGAACCTACCTTCTTCTTCTCTAATCCACTTTCTGGAAAGAAAACAGAAAGTGAATACTCATAGCCACATCTCTGCAGATGATCCGCCACTAAACTGTTAGAAGCCGTCATCAGAAGTGAACTACCATCACTTGGAACAGTCTGTGGCTGAAGTTCTCCACTTAAAATTGGGTGCATCAGTTCATGGATTAGCTGTTTTCGGAGCTGTGTCTGACACAGAAAAGAAACAATAGAGTTAGTAACAGGCAACCTGGGACTATAATGAGAGCTTTATTTTTCAAAAACCATGGGGATCTCATTCTACTTTTACATGCTATATTACAACCCACACACCAGAACTGGGCAGCCTAATGTAGGCAGAATTTAAAGAGTGCCTTTCTTCAGAATACTCTTAATTACACTAAAGTGATCTTCGAATTTCCCTCAAGATGCATTGGGTGTTGGACTGAGAAGTATTGTTCTCAGTCAAAAATTTCACATAAACTCCACTCCAGTACCCCCAGCTTCAAGGTTAGATCACTGTTTTCTTTTTCTCCTATTGATCTTAAACAAAGCTCATCTGATGTGGCTTCAGTTTCTTGTGTACTTGGAAAACTCACTAGTCCTCTTCTGAGTCCTATATCAAAAAGCTGTTGATCCCAACAGCAGATGGGAAAATAATGGGAAATTCTATGTCTTTAGAATTAATTATTATGTAGGGAAGCAAAAAGGTACTAATCAAAAAGCCTACAGCATTAATAATAAATTAAACTGTATTTATTATAATTTATTTCTGTTATATTAGTTACAATAGAGAAAAAAAAGGCAACCTAAGATCAAAATGTATCCCTACTGTAAGAGGAAGAAATAATCATTTTCACTATGTATTTATAGAAGTTGCTTAGGGCACACTACCAAATCATGAGAGAAATAGTGTTTTAAGCTTTCAACAGCACTATGCAACAGTGACAAAGTTTCTAAAGCTGATTAAAATTATAGTATGTTACCCAATGGGATGAAATACTAAATGCTTACCAAAACTTACCAAAGCTAGATCATATCAGACTACTCTGATATTTAAGCATGGCTTTCTATGGAAATTAAACTGATAATAGAGAGAAATGAGGAAAACTGACAAAATCGTTTCCCTCAATTTCTGAACTTGTCCAGTTTCAACTAACTTTGACAAAGATGAGGTTCCAAAAACAACTGAGCCCAGCAACCTCTTGCACATCTTGTGACAAACTGCAGAGGAAAAACACAGGGCTATATCCCTGTCCCTACTAAGGTAAAGAAAGGCAAAAATCACTTGTTATACTATCATTATTCTTTTTGACAAGAAACACTTGGCCATTCAGCACACCTGTAGCTTCAGATCCAGCCTGCCTCTTACCAGCAGAGGTAGTCAGAAAAGACGATGGGAAAGTTGAGAGTATTCTTGTTGGAAAATACAAGTGTGTTTGCAGGAATCTGTAAGAAACCCAACTATACTAGTTCTTCAGCTCAGAGAAGCTACAAAATTAAGACGGATAATCTTCTAGACAAGGAAAACTAAAGTGGGTAAATGGACTTTGCATGTCACTATTAGTTAAGTCAAGCAGGATGGGAAATGGTCCAATCATTGAAAGCTTACTATAGAAACCATTGAGGGAGAAAACAAGTTGTCTTGAACAGGAAATTCTTAGCCTTGAGATTATTGGTTGTATTCTTGAAATATACAACTTGATTTTTATTTATTTAACTGTAATGAATTTGACACAAAAAGTAGGAGCTAAAAAAATCGCTGATGACATAAAGGTGGGAATAAAAAGTACACCAAACTCAGTATGTCCTAAAAAATACATTCAGATGTTTAAACATCAGCAAAACTGAAACTGCATGAAATACAAAATTTCAACATTTAAGGCTTTATACAAATTTCTGCTATGGGACTGCTTGGAGAAATCAAGAAGTGGATGTGTCATTCAAATAATGACTAGCACTCAGTTGTAACATGCCTCGAGAAAAGATGCATGCAGGCTTCCACAGAAAGAGGAAAGACTTAATACTACTTTAAGGTTTATCTGAAAAGCTCAAAACCACCACGATCTAATTCCTTCAAGAAAAGGGGGAAGTCCTCAAACCGATGAGAGGCCTACAAGCAATAACAAGCAATGAACCTACTGCACCTGGACTCGCTCAGCGCTGTAAAACAGCATGCTGAAGAAAAGGTATGGCTGCTGGCTACAAATTCATGAAGAGCTACTTAAACGGAAGGATACTTTCAGTACAAGAGAAAGAGGCAGAACAACTGCAAATAGGCCACAAGTCAGAACTAAGTGTCACTCTCGAACACAACCATCCTCTGAGACACTCTCCTGAACACGGCCATACGGAAGACATTTTCCTGAAGAAGTAGGCAAGAGGAAAATTGCTCAACTAGTTTTAAATAGCTTGGGACTACAGAACTGGAAGAAAATTAAGAGAATAATTCATGCAGTGTGCTTGCTTACAGGAGTAAATAGGCAGATTCTGGGACCTAAGAGGTCCTTTCCTACCCTGTTTTCTCATCTCCTCCTCTCTTCCCTGCCTGACACTCTCTCCAGCACGGTACTTTTAAAGACCTGCTCTTGGCCACTGTCCTTCCTGACAGAGCCTGAGACTACCGAAGGGCACTTGTGCTCCTGCAGCACCCGTTTCTGGCAAAAAGAAAAAAGGCAAACGGTTACGAATCATGCCATAGCACCAGCACCGTGGGGGGGGGGAAGGGCGAGGCCGTTCGCTCCGCGCGGATTTCGCTGGTGGCAGCGGGATCAGGCGCACCTTGAGCGTGTCCAGCACCCCTCGCTTCTTAAAAGCCTGGTACAGCCTTTTGCGGAGCTCATCCTGCGACAGCGCCTCCCTGCCGGCCGCAGCCATCCCGAAACGGAAAGAAACCCCCCAGAAACAAAGTAACTCATCGACCCCCCAAAGGGCCGTCACCGGCGGCAGGCACCCCGCCTCCCCGGCATGGCGTCACGGCGGCGCCGGATGCGAGCCGAGCCCTTCCGGGCGGCCAAAGGGAGCTGTTGGGAGCTGTTCGGGCCGGTAAGGCCGGTAAGGAGGTGAGGGGACCCGGGGTGGGTCGGGGTCGAGGTTGGTGGTGCGGTGGGGTCGGGGTCGTCTTCGTGAGGTGGCTGCGGCCCCCAGGGGCGTTGGGTGCGGCCCCCGCTGTGGGGCCTGCGTCAGGTCCCTGCCTTCCCCCCGAGGTGCCCCGCTGTGGAGAATGTCCGGCAGCTTCTACTTCGTGATAGTCGGCCACCACGACAACCCCGTCTTCGAGATGGAGTTCCTGCCTCCCGGGAAAGCCGAGTCCAAGGTGCGTGTTTCCCCCATCGCCTTGTTCTCCCCCCCATTAGATAATTAGAGCCACCCGCTGCCGAAGGCGTTGCTGGCCTCCAGGGCTTTCTTCTGGTACAGGCACGGCGTGGCAGGGAGCAGAACTCTGCAGTACTTAAACCTCCTCAAAAATCTTTGCCAGACTGTAGTAGTTCTACATAAAACGCCGTTTCCTTAAATGTTTGAGGCTGTGTTGTGGAGGATGTATATGCCGGTCATGCTTCAGTCATCGCTTGTAGCGTGTGCTGCTTTTATAACAGCAGTTCGTTATACACTGCTCTTTAGTGTCACTATTTTAAGGTATCTGTTCACAATAATAAGGTGAAGGAAAGAACTAGTGTGAAAGCTCCATTTTTTATTTATTTATTTTTTGGTGGAATAAATTAGTATTTTTAAAACTACCTTCAGTACTCATGCCTGCTTTAGGTGGGGATGGTTTAAAACTTTTAGTGATAAATATACTTGAGAACATGAGAAATATAAAACTACTCAATATATAATGTTTCCAGCGGGGGCGGGGGGGAAACAAAAAACAAACAACAAGAAAAACACAGATCTACAGCAGATCTACAGATCTATTATTTCTGGTATTACATCAAAGAAAAAAATGGACTTCAGAACAAAAGTGCATGCATTTGTGCACGCATACCAAGAAGTGGAGGCACACGCTGTCAGTGGTGTTTGTAATTTGTAATAGCATATCGCAAAAGATCATAAATAGGACTATTCAGACTAGATTTAGCAAGTGTGAGGATGTCAGAAAGTGGAAAAATTATTCCTGTCTGACTAAGGTTGTAGTACTGAACTTTCTCCTAAGAGAGAATATAAACTTGATGTGCACTGAAGAAAAACAAGGCAACATTAATGTGTTTTGGCAACTACCGCTCCCATTTCTGAGACATGCCATTTAAGGGTGAATTAAGGGCATGTACATGTAAGCACAAGCTTTTGCCCTTTAAACTTCACTACTTAGTCTCAGTCTCAGCGTGGAAATGGTGAAGCTGTTAATGCACTGAGCTAAGCTTGACTTGGGCAGGCGAAAAGCAGCACACTGAGAGGTGTGAGGTTGTTGTTTTAACAGCATCGCAGTATTATAAGAAACAGCGCAAGGCTACTTACGTAAGAGCTTACAGAATTATTTAGTCCTACATTTCTTCTTAGCAGATGTCTTTCAGGGTTCTGGGTAGTACACAAAGTAAATGACTCTTTCCTGGCACAGCTCTTGTAGTGTTAGGGTACTGTGGATACTCTGTGAAGGCCATGATTATTATAGGAAGAGTTGCAATTTATATCTGCAAGCATATATTTAATACCAGTTGCAGGATGTTTTTCCCTACTAGGCTCTGAGGATAAAGAACCCCCCTCCCCCAAAACAATAAAGCAAAATCCAGTGTTTCTAGGCAAGTACCCTGGAGAGGGAAAAAAAAAAAAAAAATTAGTGATTTAGTGACATTATCAGTTTGTCTGATCTATGTATATCTCTGCTTTCCCGCTCTGCCCACCAGACTCTGTCTTCAGGCTATTTCTATGATGACCTCATTATCATGCCCTTTCTCTCCCTTGAAACCAAGTATCATGACAGAATATACTGGTTTCATTTAACTCCAGGATTAATTAATATGTGGCAGAAATAAGGATATATAGAACTTTTTGTAACTTGAGCACTAGCTTACAAGCTTGAGCAAATTATTATTTATATTTAACTCCCTTTATTGAATTACTTACTAATTCTCTGTCTTCTGGAAATGTATTAGGATGATCATCGCCATCTCAACCAGTTCATTGCCCATGCTGCTCTTGACCTAGTAGATGAGAACATGTGGCTTTCTAACAACATGTACCTGAAGACTGTGGACAAATTTAATGAATGGTTTGTTTCTGCTTTTGTCACGGCTGGACATATCCTTTTCTTGTCTCTTTCTTTGTATTTATTGAGCCTTTTGTCCGAAAGTGATAAGTGAGTTGAAATGACATTGTACCAGATTTCTCTGGCTATTCACCACCATTATTGTTAGAGTTCCCATCTTCAGGATGAAGTAAGTTGGGAAGCACAGCAGTTCTTTAAGATTGGAACTAACTAGAAAGATGGATTTTTTCTTTTGGAGAACCTGAAATAGCCTAATGAAATGTGGATTTCACAGAGAGTAGAGGGAAAAAAGCATGAGAGGAATAATATGATGTGGTCTGAGCAAGCATACATGATTCTCTGCTTATATTCCTTAGATAGTGTTAAAGAGGAGAAGTAGGGATAAACATACTTGATGTCAATCTTACACATCTTGAGAATACAGTGTCAAGGCTTGATCGTAGGTGTAGATAGTCCTTAAGAGCGTGTATCGTGAAACATTTGTTACACATAGCAACTAACATTCATTTTATTTCAGGAATGTATGGGAAAGGTACTGAGAATATCATTGATATTCAGAATTGTCTAGTTTTAAAAAGAATGATCTTGAATAGAGAGGTGATTCTGTTTTCAATTAGGGAAATTTAAAAATATAAATGGAAATGTAATGCTTTCTAAATTTCAGTGCTTCGTTTAGTTCTTTAAATGCTTGCTCCTATAGAGTCTCCTCTATTTCATGGTGGAGTCATCATCCCTGGGGGTTTTTAACAAAAGGTTGGACGTGGTGCTTAGGGACATGGTTTAGTGGGTGACATTGGTGGTAGGGTTGGACCAGATGATCTTGGAGGTCTCTTCCAACCTTAATCATCCCATGTACAGCTAAGTATTTTAGGTATATGCAGAATTAGGTGTAAGTGCTTATTTCAGAATATGCTAAATGTTGTCTCTTTTATTTGTAAAAGTTAATTGTCCTTAATTGTTTTACATATGAGATTTATAATGCTTCATGATGTAAGACAAGAAGATGGAATTAAGAACTTCTTTAATGATGTATATGAGTTATATATAAAGGTAAGAACCACCTTCTTACAATCTTGTGGCAGTACTTTTAAATATATCCTGCTGTTCATGCTCAGGCATCCCTATATAATTACATTTTCTTATGGTGGACCTCTGTAAGGGGAGAAGCACCCTTACTGTCCACATTGGTAATGTGTGACATGAAGGGTGCATTTTCTGTTAAACAGAAAAGATGTTTCTAAATTGTTACAGGTTTTGCTCCTTCCAAATTTATTTTCAATTTTAATCCAGCAATTTGGGGCAGTGTTATGTCACTAATGTGATAATGAAAGCAAAGGGCTGTCATGGAAGTCTTGTCAAGGTGCTTTTCTCCTCACAAGTTGCCCATGTTGCCACATCCTGGTGCTGTTTCTACTAGATGGGGCAGTTGCGAGCCTTGATGGCCAGCTTGGCCTCCTACAGCTACTCAAATGATGACAACTTCTGAAACAAATTTCCATCAGCATCATGATGGATTTGTTCTTAGGAGCTCTCACTATGAGATGGCTGTGCACATAATATGGGACCTCGAAAACATACGACTGCTTAGGAGATCTATGCTTTTAAATGGCACTACTTAGGCTGAAAGCCATTAGTAGTTTTCATTTCAAATAACATTTTCCAGTTCTGGACATTGTGCTTATGAGTTCTTCTTTCCTCAGTTTGCAATGAATCCATTTTATGAACTCAATTCACCGATTCGATCCAGTGCTTTTGAAAGGAAAGTGCAGTTCCTTGGGAAGAAACACCTTTTAAGCTGAAAAAATAGCTTTCCTGAGTGAGTGCTTTTTTGTACTTTCCTGTTTTGAGCTGTAGTTCTTCTGGTTAGTTCCCAGCATGTTTGATACTCACCTTTCTGAAGACTGACAAATTGGATGCTGAAGAAGCTTTTTTGCTGATACAGATAAAACAGCCAGCTGCTCTGATCAAAAATGTACCTTCAGAAGTTTTCCTTCTGTCTTAGGAAAACTAAGTTTTAAAATGTCTGGGCTGAATAGGTACAGAGACATAGGAGTCAATGCATGTGCAAAAGATAAGCCTCTTATACAGGGTGGGAGGAAATCAGATCTAAATGTTAGCTATCTCTAGTCATTTGATTTAATATGAGCAAAAGGGATTTTTTGATTGTTTGGCCAAAGTGGTTGAATTTTGCTATAAACCTTTCTACTTAGAGTCCTTTGCTAGAGAACTCACTCTGCAGACTAACCTTACTGTTCACAGTATTAAATGAAGTCTATATTAATATTGCAATGTGTAATATATTTATTATGAAATGCTAAATAAAAAGGATCCATCAGCAAAGCTTTCTCTTTGGTATTTCAGCAATTTTAAAGTAAAAACTTGCACGTTTTAAAGCTTAAAATTGCAAATTTATCAGATGTTTCATGCAATACATGTCTAGCTGCAGTGTTACATCAATTAAGTTAATGAAGTAGATCGCAACAGCTCTCTCTGCCCTGACTTTAAATCTAATTCATACGTGGGGGGGAGGAACAACAACACAACTAAATTTACGCATTCAAACCCACGTTATTTCCATTATCTTTGCAAGTGCTGAAATATTCTTTCTGAAAATATATTTAGACTAGGATCTTTGAACCATGAAACTCTATTTGATGAGGGTTTCAGAAAGGCATTGCTTGGCCTGTCTGGCTACCATCTCATTGTAAAATGTAGTTAGGTGGTCTTCTGCAAAACTTACCATCGTTACAAAATAGTCATTTTTAAATGGGTCATCTAGCATATATGTACCTATCTTGGTTGATTTCACCATCTTTTTACATAGTCTGTTTCTTTATGCAGCAAATCTATATAGAACTATCTTCTTGGACTTTTGTGTTTAAAATGGGATTTCCAAAGGAAGTGGCATGCTATTCTAAAAAGTACATTTTATGTAGCTTGTATAATTAAGGGGACCATGTGTATAGGTGCTTTAAATGTACACCCAGTCATTATTTCTTTGTAATCTACATTTACTGCTAAAGTGTCGTTGTAAAATATTCCATGAGAAAAGCAACAGTATACTATATATGATTTCTGATATTTACCTTAAATAAAATGTGGAATAACGCAGTATGGATGCCTCTTGACTGTACTTGAATTGATTTAGGAGCAAAGTAGATGACTGTGATAAGGCTTACCTTTACTGGTAGGGGGGTAAGTGAAGATGAGAATACCTGGCTGCAGTAGTATTTTCTAAAAACTGCATCCTACAGTATTTTCAGAATCAAACTGATTCTCTTTAGGTACACGTGAAATCATTAGAAACACATGATAAGACATTTTTATCTGCACAGTAGGTTGCCGTTAGGCTGTTTCCTGTCACCTCCACAGTAGTGCGATGGTTGGGGAAAATACAAGCAGTTAAGGTCCACTAAGGAAACGAATGCATTAAATAATTATGCATGTGACAAGAATAAAACTTATAGCAAAGGATTAGTACTAAAAGTTTCCATTCCTTTTAAAAAGGGTGAGTTTTGATCATTGTACTGTCTCATGCCAGCACACAGTAAAAAGGAATCCAGGAACTATAAATGGGAAAGGCAGTCTCATCGGCCCATTTGGACTTCATGAAAACAACTGGTATTGGCCACGGGAAAGGGAACTTATTCTTCCCATTAATCGTTACAGGGTTTGTAGGGAAGAACATTGTCTCTGGACAGAGTTCTAAAGAACCTCTGTTAGGTAGCTGTAATTTCTTGTGCACTGAGTACCTTTGTGCTGCAACTTCTGCAATAAGCTGAGAGATTTCTACCTGCCACTTGCAGATAGCAGTTATCTTGTGTTCAAGTATGGTCGCAAATCTGCTCAAGGTCTGAAAGATGCAGTTTTAGCATGCACGAGGCAATTATCATGTCCAACAATATGAAGGTCAGTGGACAAGGGTGGAGATCCTTTGTGTTATGTTCAAACCCAGTCCAAGCAGCTTGGGAATACAACTTCAAGTGAAGTCAGTTGCAGGATGAGAAAGTAGCAAGTAACCTGTATTATGCAATAAAGGAATCAAAAATGTTCTGCAAGTGGAAGGGACCATCACTATCCCACATGGTTGAAAAATTAAGCACAAGGAAATAAGAACAATAGCACAGGCTAAGAATGTGAATCAGCCTCCATAAAACTAGGCAGGAAATAGAGCTCCTAGACTTAGCTTTCTGCAATTTTCCGTTACTGTTTATTGAACTTGCCCTTGTTAACAGATTCAAAGTAAAGCAAAATCAGTTTAAGGAACAGAAAAGCTAACACAAGCAGCCCAGTCCTGGCAGCAGTCTTGCACTAAGCATCTAGGTACTCTGCTGGAAGATGGGCACTAAGCTGTGTCCTTGCTATTGTACACTGCTCAATTTAAGCAGAGAAGCAGTCTTTTGTGCTCCATCTTCTTCCTATTTTTATGTCTGTTCCATTATACATAGCTTACAATCAATCCCACCCATTTGCCATAACAGTGTTTTTACTCTGGCTCCCACCTTTTTTGACCATATTCTACCAAGGCTGTTGGTTGAACTTTTTTCCTCCTTGTTTGAAGTGAGGCCTGGATTTATTGCATGTATCTCACACCACAGAACTCGAAATACTGCGAACAGGACCCTCTAATACTTGAGGTACATTAGTACCTGAGATGATTCAGCGAATTCAAACATACACCACAAGTGCCTACCGTATCTTCATATTGAATAATAAATATTAAGCCTTCACAAAGTACAGAAATGCATTTGTTACTAAGTATTATGAAGATATTATTTTGGCACATTATCTACATCTGCTCCTCACAGGACTATTACTTCTTTCAACTATGTGTCAGTCTCCCTCTCACACCAAAGCCTGACCTCAACATAGGTTGCAGTCTTACTATAGCACATAAACCTCCTTTACTACTTTTGTGATTAGTGTACAATTGTGGGACAGCAGTTCACATGGCACAAACAATGCACTTTTATTGAATTAAGTTATATTTAACTTTATTAAACCTGCTTCTCGGACAGAGGCTGAGTAACCATGATGTCATGTGGAAAGAGTACAGAGGAGAAAACAGAGGTGGGCTATGAGGCAGCAGAAAAGACTACTACAATGGTTCTCATCCTTTGTTTCCTTTTAGGGATCTTATGTAAATATCTGTAGTACTCAAATGGTAACAATCTAATATTTTGTTTCAACCTCACCTCCCCTAAAAGGAAGGTTCAAGGAAGCTTAAATACTTTACAACAAATTTCCTGTCATGAGTCTAGTGGCCCCTAATGCATGCAATCTTAGTTTTTAAAGCTCTCTCCACTTAAGGTTAGGAAGAATCTAGCTAAGATTCTTTATTTCTTCACAGATCTTTCATTCGCTGACTAGAAATCTAAACACTACAGAAGTAGCAGCTCAACCTACATTTAGCAGTTTGGTGACTGAAGCTTAAAAAAATTCTGTTGCTGTATATACAGGATTGTAAGAATTAAGTAGATGTTAAATGTACAATTAGTAAAAAAAGATGTCACTTTTAAGCAGGAGCAGCAGATCCATGGAGCAAAACGGTCCTGAACAGGTTCAAGCAAATATACAAAATACTCCAAATTCTAAGCATGTAAGAGCAACGTGAAGTTAATTCTGCAAGCTTTACTTCCAAATAACATCTGGTACAGAGTGAACAGATAGGTTAAGAGAAGACTCCTGCCATTACTGTACTATCCAGAAAAGCTTTTCTATTACAACAAAAGTGTTGCAGTACAGAAAGCAGAGTCTGTTTAATGAATAACATGGCCTGTCCTGTAGGCATTTGAATTCCTTTTGAGGTCTACAATGTGTACACAAGCATGCCTGTTAGTAGTCAGACTACACATTGAAGCAATAGTGCACTATTGAGTTTGCTGTTATAAGGATATTGAGTATTCCGAGAGCCAGCTTTCAACAACTTCTCATAGAAGTATTCTACCATTTAACAGCAATAGAGCCTCAAACACGTGTGGTTTCACCTGCATTACTGCAGAAAGACTATCCATTAAATATGAAACTGGCTTCTATTCATTGTCAATTAATGACTACAGTAATATTAAAGACCGTTAAATGTTTAAATCTATACCCTACAATGGCAAATTAAATACAGATCAAATTCAGCTCAGATATTAGCTACAGGTATCTGCTTGTACTAGAGCTGAAAGCTGTCACTATCTGCTGTAAGTTAAGAGCTTCCTGAGTTCTCTATGTATTGCCAATCCATAGTTTCACAGTACAGAGATCACAAACACATTCATAGCTCAGGTCAACAGAACAAGGAGTTCAGAACTTTTAAGGCTGCATACTAAAAGTCTTCTTGGATATCTGCCTTAACATTGATCCCTTCAAGTGCTATTAAAGCTGAATGAATAACGTTTTCTTTTCCATAACTAAAAATGGTTATACTTCAGTTATCCAGATTTTTTTCCACCTGACTGATCAGAAACATGTCAGAATGGGACTTAAGGCAAAGACATATTAACTTCAAAAAAAAAATCAGTATTTTGCATTAAACAGCTGGAAAAATTAGTATGGCTTTAGAATTTTAAGTGAAAGGAAAACGGACATGAAATAAGTAAGAAAATTATCTTCTACTTACAGACCTATAGTGACACATTAGGCAATTACAGAAGACCTGAAGGTAATTTATGTTAACTTACAGCAAACATATTAGAGATGAAGTACCACTGACATCAAAAGGAATGTAGTGAGACTAATGTTTAATATCTAGCATTGTTAAGAAACTGACTTCTAGTGAAACAAAAATGGAATGCTGATTTCATAAAAATATATATACATATAAAAGTTTCTTTGTGTCTGAATTTCAGAACAGTTTCTCTAAAGTAGTGCTTTTAGAACTTCAAGTTTTAATTATAACCAAAGTATTTATCATTTGATTAAAGTTGGCAAATTACATTCTTATATTAACATTTTTACTTGACACCTTCCTGAATAGGAAGTATCACTATCTCAATAATGGGTCACTCATGAATGGGAATTTCTTTTGCTCCCCTTTGCTCCCTCAAGAAAGCAGCAGAATGTTACAACTTCAGTATTAGAGTGGAACCCATGTGCTACTTTATCTACGACACCTTTCCCACCCTCTTACAGAGCCAGCTCGTCAAAAGTAACTTGGCAAAAAAAAGTCAACAACAAGATGAACTGGGTTTCGGTTTCCGATGAAGGTTTACGGTATCTGTTTGAATAAATTGATCCGATCTGTCTTCAGAGGCTAGAACTCTTCTAACAGCTTCTTCAAAGGCTGCTGCAACATTGGTGGCATCTTTTGCACTGGTTTCAAAATAGGGATGATTACCATTATTCCGGCACCAGTCTTGGGCTTCTTCGCTAGACACTTGCCTTTCATTGATATCAACTTTGTTACCCAATATTACAAATGGAAAACTTTCAGGCTCCTTGACATCTGCGTAATAAATGAATTCTTTCTTCCAGTTGCTTAGGTTTTGGAAGCTTTGAGAATCATCCACACTGAAGGTAAGCAGGCAACAGTCAGAACCTCTATAGAAAGGAGTCCGCAAGCTCCTAAAACGTTCCTGACCTGCTGTGTCCCATATCTGCATTGTAACAAAGTGTCCATCCACTTCCAAATCCTTATTTAAGAACTCCACGCCTATTGTATGAAACAGCTGTGCATCAAACTTGTTGGTGACGTATCTGTTCATAAGAGAACTCTTCCCAACTCCACCATCTCCTAGCAGTATTACTTTAAGCAGTGATGATTTTGTTGCCATTGTTACAGGAAGAGATCCTCCTAGTTTCCCAGACCTGTAAAGATCAAGAAAATGGTTAAAAAGGAAAGTTGTGAGCACAAATTTTTATACACAAGTATCTAGAAAGTGCTAAAAGTCCTCCAAAATAAGCTTCATGTAAAAAAAAAAGATAACTATGCTAAGCAAAGTGTAGGTACTCATAGTAAGAGCATCCACTTAAGAACATTTAAGAGTTGTCTCTTGCATAGACCTCAGCCTGCATGGCACTCGTAAGCAGCGCACTGCATGATTTACTCGTCTGTCACTTAAAACACTTCTCTCCAGAAAGCCTCCAACATTTGTGTAGAAGGGGTATTACAGCAGATCAGTGCAAGGATTCATTTATGTTCACTGAAAGAGCCATGAAAGAACAGAGCAAGACGACTTTGTAGCACACGTGCCTCTAACACTCACTTCAGTCCCACAGTTCATTAGCAAAGGCTTTATCCCTAAAGCAGGACACCATTTTTTATTAGAATTATTGCCGATTTACTGGAATTACTAAAATAAATTTGCAGGGAATACTGTAATCTACAGAACAAATATGAGTGCTATAATTGGATTTTAAAAGTTACACAACTTGCTTTTGTCACAGTATCGGTACACAAACATTCAATATTTTACAGTTTACTCCTTTCAAAACTGCTGTGGTGAAACGAATACTTATATTACAACTGCTACAAAAGCAAGTTCACTGCTGCTACTTCAAACGATACTCAAGATGCCAAATACTCAGGATGAATCTACCATGTCAGATCACTCAGTATGTGTAGGCTTGCAATGGTAAAACTGTTGAAACCCTAGAGGTGCTAGGGAAGAGACTGGCTGCTGGCTCAGGGATGGTGAATTTGTGGTACCAATTCAGCTTTCTTTGTTTGTTTTGTTTTTAAACTGAGACTTTAGCATTAAAGGGTTTATTTATTTGAAGCAGTTCACTCATCAGTGTTTTCGCCAAAGGTTTGCTCTTCTTGCACTAGTGTCATCTAATACTATTAAAAAGTATTAGAATCACTAAGGGGTCAAGGTTCATTTTAACGAGCCCAAACATAAGTTTCTACACAAGGAGAACCACTGCTCCTTCACCACCCAGATCCTAAAAGAGCTTAAAGTAATTGAGCCAAAACAGGCTTTTGGGAAAACTG
This sequence comes from Oxyura jamaicensis, assembly GCF_011077185.1. Classification (NCBI taxonomy): domain Eukaryota; kingdom Metazoa; phylum Chordata; class Aves; order Anseriformes; family Anatidae; genus Oxyura; species Oxyura jamaicensis. The sequence continues at coordinate 126,550,021 of NC_048893.1, forward strand.
TCTATTTAAAATGGAAACAGGTCATAGGCAGCCCAGTCTGTCTCCTCCTCTGAAGGAAGGAATGTGGTCTTGCTAGTTGTAATTAGTGTTGCTGGCATATACATCACCCACAGAGCATGGTTATGGAATTAATACCTGATACAAGCTGGCATAGGAGTCATATGACTGCCCGCTGCCTTAGAATCAAGGCCTACAATTGGAACTAGAAATTTCAGGAATTTTTTTCATCCCTAACTTTCCATCTTCGAATGTGTATTTGTTGGACACAGTCTACAGTAAAACACAATAAATGCTTTACAGTTTGAGAGCATCTAAAGCCTCAGTGCAAGGAAAATTCAAAATACAAGGAGGAATGTCTGCTCTCATAAATCTGTTCAGAGGAAGTGATTTAATTCATATTGCAAAATTAAAAAGAACATCTATAAATCCCTTATACAGGTTTGTATCACAACAGTTTTAAAATTGCTTAATAACCACAAATGAATCATGCAGTTACCTTTCACAGAGCTATGGGGTAATTGCTATGGCTCAGGATACGACCACATCCCATTTAACACACGTGAACAGCCTTCTTGGAGTTACTAGATGTGATTTCCAGGTTCATGGTGAAATCTTTAAAATGGTCCACGTCTTCATTAGTCTCCCTAATTCCTACTATTAGTTAACCAGTTATTTGAGCTACTCTATTACATAGTAGCAATTTCTTAATAAATAATGCATTCATGAGAACAGAGGGTACTGAATGTTTCCCTGTTTTTCCACTTCACTGAAGGGAACACCTTACAATTTTTTTTTCTGTCCTATAAAATCAGATATACCCTAAAAGACAAAACGTGAACAACCAACCAACTTACATAGTTATGACTGGTATTAAACACTTGTTTCTTTACCTCTTATAGTTTAAAGAACTGTGGTTAGACTGCAGTTACTATCATGAAATCATTCAATTTAAACCAAAAAAGTACGGAAACTGTTAAGCAGTATCTGTTACTTTTGTGCATCCGTGATCTGTTAAGTTAATTTGCACAACTTGAACTACCTGAACTACTGCAGTGAGGCCTAGGAGACTGATGACCATAAAAATACTTTGGCTGGTCACACAATTTGATATCAGCGACAAACCATAACAGCGTCTCTTCAGCTAGAGCCAAACCCTGGTACTTCTATACCAAGGCTACAGAAACCGGGACTGACAAGGAAGTATCTCAACAGGATGCTGCCTTCAATAGCATTTTTCAGAACATTCAGCTACCTAAAGGAAAAGCCACCACACCAGCAGTTAACATTTTTGTCAAGTTTTTAGTCTGAAAGTAATATTAAATGACTGAAAAAAAATATTCATTTAAGTGTGAGCTTACAAGCTGTGTTGAGGCTCCAAGGAAATATGTTTAAAGGCAGTAAGAAGCATTTTTGTTTGGAAGCAGCAGAAACTTTACACATTTACAGGTTTTGTTTACTGTAAGGGACTTATCTGTGGCCCCACTGATTAAGTATGCAGTTTAGAGCATCTCCAGGACCTAGGTGGCAGTTTCCAGCACAGTAGGCTGCTGCATTTTTTCCACTTAAACATCTTTCAAAAGAATTTAAGATTTCTAAAATAGCTTCACTTTTGGAATTGTATTCCCCCCCCAAATAACAAAGTCTTAACACTGCAACAACAGCAACAAAAAAAAAACACAACAGAATCTTCCAGAGGCTTGGAGAATTGATGTTATTTCTCCCATAATATATTTTAAAAACTTATCTGTGTAATACATTTTTGACAATCTTCTTTGGGGAAGAAACAGACAATATCTGATATGATACTCCTGGGGATTTATTACCTTAATTGTTCAGTTTAAATCATCATTCAGCACCTGAAAACAAAAGAAAAAACTTAATTTCCAATGTGCATCTGATAGTTTTAACCAACATCAGGAACTGCAAGACACCGCAGAATTACAGACAGATTTGTTCCAGTTATTTCTCGCTGTGCTGCACAATTCATCTAATGTAAAAGCAGTCTCAACCTAGTGCACAGAGAAGTCTGCAAAGAGTTTTTTCCCCTCATTCCAATTTTCAGTCCCAAACTTCAAGTCCAAAACAAATAAATAAAAAGCAGCCCCACTGTGGTGTGTTTTGGTAACCACTTCTGAATTTCTTCTTCCAGCTTATAATGTCATAAGCTCTTGGATCCCTGACTTCAACATTCCTGTTAAAAGCAGGGAAGAGTTTCTACTAAATGCCATTTCTAACACGATCATGCACCATAACACAAAATGTGATTTAATTATTCCCCTCCCAGAATCCTCCTTTTAAACAGTGAACTGAATTACAAGTCTGAAACATTTTCATTAGCAGTCCAAACATTTGCTGGCAAGATTGAAAACATGCAACTTCAAAAAATAAAATCAGTTTGCATTACAAAAATCTTTGATTTCCAGCCCTTCAAAGCTTATGCTTATTGGACAAGGCAATGGTGTTTCTCTTTCATAGTTTTCTTAATTCCATGACAACTTCATAACTGCCTTTTTGAGTGCAGCTACCTCTTTCAGCAATTGGATGTTGAAGCAACACACACACAAAAAAAAAAAAAAAACAGCAACATGCAACCAGTCTAGGAATTTGTCTTTTAATCTATTAAATTATTTTCATAATAAAGGGGGGTATGCTCATACCACATACTGCCAAAGGCCAAGAGAAGGCAGGCGTTGACATCAAGTTTTGGCTAACAGCACTACTCTACAGATAACAGTAACTGCATCATATCTGATTTTAGCAGGCTACAACCTCACTTAAAATATTAAATGAACAGCATCAACTGGATTTCTACCATAGTGGGAACATGCACAGCAACACACCATTAAAAGCAAATGTGATTATTTCTATCATGATTTTCAGCCAGTGGTCACTCACGAACCATCTGCTACACACAATCAAACTGAACCTAAAGTTTTCCTTGAAGATAAGCGCTTCGCTGTCCTTGAGGTCATTCTTTAAATACTTTTGTTTAAACTACAGGCCTACAATTTTCCAATACTTGCTTAAAACTAAAGTTCTTTAAAAGTACCCGTTTGACTTGGAGAAAGAAAAAAACAACACAGCATAAGGCAGACTCAAGTTTGTTTTACCTAATCACATTTATTTACATCCTAACACACTTTCAGCCAAGCCTTCTGTGAGGAAAATGTTAACAAAGTTAACTTTGTTAAAGGTTAACACCTAAAGAAAAAAACAACACCATCTGAAAGGCACTAACAAGCACAGTCAGTACTTCAGCACTCCCATAACTGACATAACAGAAACACCAACATTTCAAAACCTCCTATCAGTTCTCAACCTTACACATCTACAGCATACCCATGTCAGCTTTGAAGTCTATTCATAGTTTTCTTTGCTAAGACATCTTTTACAAAACCACAGGTATCAGACATCACTAGTTTAAAAAAGGCAAACCAACATTTCACGTATCCAGTCACACAAAAATACTTGCCTTGTGGTAACAATTTAAGTTTACTCCCTTGGTTATTTATTCTTAAAACTAGCTAAGTATTTGACAGTATTTCTCATGTTAGCATAGAAAAAAAAATGTCTCCTATGTTTTTAAGTTGCAGTGGCTCATCAGATAATGACAAATTACTTCTCTGGAAAATCTCTGGGGGAAAAAAAAAAAAAAAAAACACAAGGACTAGCAAAGCTGCAAGGGCATGGGCAAAATCCACAACTAAGTGTTAAAAAACTACCTTACACATGGTGTTTGTGGAGTCTTTACAACTCTCAGCCCTCAGTTGCTGCAGTATAACTATACTTACCGCCTACAGTAGCTCTTTAAGTTACCAGAAAGCTGCAAAGAGAGGACAGAAGCAAACATACCTCATATTTCCCCCCCACTTAACTAATCCTCACCCACATATTTAGAAGGTACTGTTTTACACTTTGGCCAGTTGAGCAGCGTAAGAGCTGTTTTCAGCATATAAGAGGCCACAAGCCCGCTCGACCTTGAAACACTTCGCTTTAAAGATCTGTGCTGTGAATGCACTGCAGGCTCGGCCATGAGGCAGCCTCCAAATCAACCTTCCCCTCCCGGGGGGGGGGCAAACAAGAGCCGTGGATAGGAACAGCCCTTCATGGGCAGGCACTCACCAGTGGCCCTGTTCTCAGGCAGCCTGGCAGCCTTTCAGTCTCATGGCTTGACCTACTGAGATCCTAATCACCTTGTAGGTCTTCCTTCCTGCATCTACGATTGCAACACTGCACCATTATCGCAGTTTGTGTTTTCTGTTGGATAGATTAATTTGATGACGAGTTATCTGAAAATCATCTCTACTCATAAGCAGCCTGGCTACCTAACAGCAGAATAAAACTAAAATTTATCCCTAATAATTTGTAGTATGAAAACAATGCAAAATGGATTGACGGTAAGCTGTTGCTATTCATTTGTATGACCAAAAAGTTACATTTTACGTTTTTTGTAAGGTTCTAACTCCTGTGCAGCACTCTACTTCCAGCAGTTGCCTGGCATGACTCAGGACAATGAAAGCAGCAGCAGCTGCCAAGAACAGGAATCCTTTAGTCTGCATGACCGTTGGATCATGAAGTCATCCCAGCGTCCACTGCCAGAATCACTTTATTTATTATAACTTACATCTAACCACAAACTCAGTAAGAAGAACTTGTCAGGAGAAATGCCTACATTTATAACCCTGGGAGTTTCATCTTGTATAGACCCAGCCTTAGCTTTCTATCTCATTCCCCACTTTCAGGCAGAATGAGCAAGCTTGTTTACTCTGATTTAATCTGAGTTGACATTTCTCAGCAGTTCACTGCTGAGCATCTCCCAGCTTAAACATTCAATGTCTGTCAGCCACATACAGAACAACCTTAGGTGCTACTCAGTCCAACATCTTTAAGAATTCGTAAGATCGCATTAACTGACATTCACCTTGCAACCCCATTCCATTATTATTTCCATTCTGTCAGTAACTTACCAAGCAACAATTTGTCCTCATCTTTCTCCCCTACATTAGTTTCCCTTTTCCTCCAGGGATTCTTATCAGTAGCAGCCCACACTGGTCAGCCTTACATTGGGAATATGTGATCTTCCCAATATGAGGCTATGGCCAAAGCCCAGCCTGATAGAATTAAGTGGGAATAGGAGTGTCAGAAAAAGGTTTGGGATGTGTCTGATTAATAACTCTTTCCCCTGGTCCGCAGTCACAGCTTATCACCTTATAAACTGCTAAAAACCAAAAACCAAACACACACACAAAAGTCCGTCCCCGCCCCTGAAAAACAGCATACACTTAAAAAAAAAAAAAAAGAAACCAATGAAAACACTGGCAATGTCAGTGCTGTACAATACTTTGCAGACAAATAAAAACCACATGCTTATTTAGCAGAGCAGTAAGCCACTGTGGGCAGAACAAACAGAAGGGGGGCAGGCTGCATACCAGCTATCTGCGGAGAGATGCTTTGACTTCAAAACAACATTTAGCCAAGGAATTCCCTGCTTGCCTATCCCTCCTAAGTTAGTAAAATTCAGTGCTCTCCAGATATGTATGTGATACGCGTAATGGTGGTACAAATATCCCCGGCAGAGGTTTCAGCAGCCGGCCGCCCGGCACCACCGCTGCTATTTATTCGGTAGCGTTACAGAGGCGGCATTTAAGGCGGAACACTGGCACAGACACCGCCGGCTGCCCGCCCAGCCGTGACAGACGGCACAGCCCGCACCGGCCCGCCTGGGTCCCCTGCCACCACAGCGCCTCGGCTCGCACCGCCACCTGAGGCGGCCGGGAGACCCACCGGGCAAAGCGGGGCAAGGCCACCGGGTGGGAAAAAGCAGAGCTGCTAAAAAATTAAACCCAGGTCACGCGGGGCCCCCTCAGCCGCGCCGCGCTCTCCACACCGGGCCTGCGAGCGCGGCGCCCTCCCCGAGGGGGTCCCCTCACCGCCGGCTGCTCAACCCCATGGCCGCGGGGCTCCTCACGGGGAAGAGAAGCCCCTCCAAGGGAAGCCCCCCGGACCCGTCCCAGCGCTACCTGCCCGCGGCTGGGGGTCGCCGCCGCTCCGAACCCCGATGCTGCCGCCGCCCGCCGCCGTGACGGGAGAAACAACATGGCGGCTCTGGGGGGGCGGTGTGGTCACGTGAGCACGGCCGCGGCCCCGCCCCGCCCCACCGAGGCCCCGCCCCCAGCCGCGGCTGTGCCCTGGGGTCCCTGTGGGAGGGGGCTGGGGGGAGAAAATGGCTGCCGTGGGGGCCGGGGGAGGGAGGGGGGTTTGGGAGCACGGTCCTTGTTCCGCTACGATTTGTTTTCCTCAGCTGTTCTGAATTAACCCTTAAAAAGCCCTCATTTAGTAGCCGCTTCTCAGTGACTTGTAAATTGCAGCGGCAGTGTCGCTGCTCCATGCTTAAGGGTCCCATACAAGCAGACTCACCATGGCAAGGCAGCTTTGCCCTGCAGGTCGAGGTGTTTAAAAGCACCCATCTGCCGTGAGGGAGCTGAGCAACGCCCAAAGAACGCTAACTGCGAACAGCAGCCAAACACTTGGCTCTGCAGCAACGCAGAATGAAGTCCTCTTGGTGCTAAAAAACACTTAATGGAAAGAAACCTAAAGAAACCGGAGATAGGATATTTTCTGTGTTCTTACGTGTCACAAGGACAGGGCAAATTGTAATTAAAAATGAAAAGAGGAGAAATGTATTTAAGTGCGTTTGAAGAGGCTCCCACATCATCAAGAGGGATAGGTGATTATAGGCTTAAGGGAAGAGCGTCTGAAACACCAGCTTGCTCAAACTGCCGTCACATGCTGTGGGTCACAAGGGCGATGCAATCGGGCAGGATTTGCCACTTGCACAGTCATCGGGGTTTGGATCTGATGTACCACACGGCCTAAGGAACGGAAAACAAGATCTCAGTATTATCAAAAGGAAACCTACTGACAGCAGCATGCCACCCATGCTAGAGGCAAATCTGATGACACTGGACCCGTTCTTACTTAACAAAGCCGGACTTTGAAAAGTTTTAAGTACTTGTTTCCTGGGACCTGCTTTCATCCAGCACTGAAGTGGAACAGAAAGTGCTGGGTGGGTAGAAAGCGGCATCTTTAAATGGTGATGATCCTATGACACAAGTTTTGATCATAATTTAGTGATTCAAAAAGAAAAAAAAAAAAAAAAGTCAGCTTTTGGAGGCTGAGGAAATAATTAATTTTTACCTTTTGGGGATGCAGCTACCATCTCTTTCCATCTCTTTTTTTTTTTTTTCCCTCGAGACAATACTGGTTCTCTGACATTTAGATACATTTAAGGAAGTTTTAAAATTTAAGTTGGGAACAAAATTCTTAAATTTAGGAGATGAGATTTACCTTTATTTCTTTTGCATAGGAACACTCAATAATGTAGAAAAGGAGCATGGTGTAATCATGACTGCGTTTTTGCAATACTGTCAATGGAGCTACTGTTACGATTAAACTTAAAACACACATACAGGTGCTCGAGGGTCAGGAATGGATGCCCCTTTCCTCAGTTCTTTCTGTTACTCTTATTCGTGTATATCACCAGACGTACTTGCAGCATGGCCAGACAGCCCAGATGAGCACTGCTGCTGGCAGGGCTGTGCATGCAAGGTCGGCCTCAGCAGCAGGCAAAGGAAATGCCTGGCTGAGACATGGTTTGGCCCATGCACACCAAAACCGCTCTGCTTTCAGACCTGGCCAGTGCCTTGGGGCCATAGTGGTGCCTCAGGCCTTCCCCTCACCCCAGGCCAGTGGTGGCCATGGCGCTGCCTCAGCACAGCCTCCTGCCCCCAGGCTGCTTGTCACCACCAGCCCCCAGCCCTGCCACCTTGGCCAGGTGCTGCAGGAGGGGCAGCTGCTTCCTGGGGTCTCCATCCAAGTCATGTCACCCCTCCTGCACTGGTGGCACCGGGAGCGGAAGGATGGGTGTCTCCTTGCCGGGTACCATCGCCATGGCTAGTGGAGGACAGTGGGGTTTTTCATGCAAGACAAAGTTCTGTGTCAGCAAAGCTCTCGTGTAACGCAGCTCATGAATAATGCTTTTTACCATCCGTAGCTGGCAAGGAGACTTTGTCCCATCCTGGCAAGTGATAGCAGGGCCTCAATAAAACATGACTTTGTCATCTCCTGGCTGAATCACAACAGTACAAAACAAGGGGATGTGAAGTCATCTGCCTTTATTGCTCTGCTAATACCAGAGTGTGGCAAGCAGTCCCCCAGCAATCCAAGAAATTATCAAAGCGCTCTTGTTTCATTCCTTATCTTCCAGGCACTCGATGACCTGGGCCATTACACCCTGAAGACGCCCTGAAGGACTGTAACTCAACATATTTGCTCTTTAGCCGTGGCCTGTGATCAGGTAACTTCTATTTTTACCAAGGGGAAAGGAAAAAAAAAAAAAAAAAAAAAAAAAAACTGTTCTTTTGTACATACCATGGCAGACTGAAATGAATACATTTTAAATAAACAGCACTGTTTTCCTTTTTCCTTGGAAAGGAAGAAAGAGTTATAAAACCACAAATGGCAGCAGAGAAAGGTGCTACAGGAAAATGGTCATGAGGGAGAAACAAAAGGCCCTCAGCAGGACCGAGTTAAGTGGATCCCAGATCCGGCAGTGTTATCTCCAGGAACCAGGAGAAGCATTGTTATTAATATTAAGGCAGCTATTCACTCCCATTCATCAACTCCTATTAGCAGAATACTTCTCACAATAATATCTTTGCCTTTACATCAAAATGTGTTTGAATTTCACTGTTAATTTAGCTCTCACCTTCTTAAGAGACAAAAGTCTTGCAGCTACAGGTTGCTTAAACTTTGAGTGCAATCTACATTTTAACACTAACTTATCGCTACCATTAATTCATAGGATAAAGGGAGTAGCTGAATTTACATTTTTTTTTCTGGAAAAAAATAGAGAAAACAAATACAGACTTCAGCTTTATTCAGCATACATTTGCCTGTTTGAATTCCCTTCATGCCTGTTTGTGGAGGCGCATCATGGATATGCCAAAAATCATACCAAAAATAATAGTCTCCGCTTTAAGAAGTTGAAAGATTTTTTTCCATCAGGAATAAACTTAAAAGAGAAGACTTAAACAACACAAAATAATCTCACTTCAAAGCTTTCTTCTTAGTCTTGTTTTGGGACTCTTGACACTCCCTGTACTCTGTAACCCAGACCTTCATGCTGGTGCACGGGCTGTGTGATTGCAAGTTGACTTTTTAGAGCCATTTTGAGCCAAAGCATATAATCTTATCCAGTCAAACATTTTAAGCCTGTGCAGTTACACAATCTAGGAAGGGACAACATAACCTATTGACAAACTGCAGCCTGAAGCAGTACTTTGCATAGTGAAACTGAGACCGCACCTTTTTTAAATAAGAACAAAGTGCACCACTTACCCGAAATGATTCTCTCACATTTGACACTGTATGTCTGCACAGCACACTGATATATAGCAGCACATGACACCACACGATGCTTGCTTTCTACTAAACCTTTCCAGTCATAAGGGTTGGATACAATCGCAGATGGAAAAAATGGCTGAAATAGTAATGAACTGTGTTAGGTGAAAATAAGATGTGTAAGATAATCAAGAACGTAATAAAATAATTCATGAGTTTATATTCAATTTCATCAACTGTTAAATGCTAATTTGCCACACATTTATCAACGTGAACTAAGCATGAAGTGAAACTGAACCCAGACAAGTTTTTTTCAGCAGCACTGGAACAAGCAAGGCCTCATTTCCTATACATGTGTCCTAAGCATATTTAACAATGGACCCCATACTTAGCAATGGACCCCATTCACTCTCTCTGCCTCCCAGTACTTCCTTTTCCTTTCTACCAGTAGTACCAGATCTCTTCCTTCTCCCTGGCTTATTTTTTGCCTGGCCTTAAGGTGTGTTGACTGGGAGCTAGCAGCTTAAACAGACTAGGTAACTCCTGAATAAAGCGAAGGACTCCAGCTCTTCCAATAGGAACAGAAACTCATAACAATTACTGACTTTCACAAAATTTACAAATATAAAATATACTCTTCATACTTTAATGTCTAGGTTTGTAACAATTCCAGTTGAAAATAGCTATCAGGCTCAATTGTTACTGAGAAGGAAGGTCCCAGCTGTGTTGGGGTGTACAGGCTTAGCACTATACACTTAGGGATGGGCAGTTCAAAAGAAAATGATCTTACACGTTAAGTAACAAATGTAGCCAGTAGGATGGCTACACTATTTTATTGCTGAAATTTACTCTGCCAAACAGACTGTCCAGGCCTTGCAACATCTCCCTTCCCTAGGGCAAACCTTGGATGAGTTGTACATTACTGGAATGGCTTCAAAACCACCTGCAGGCAGAAATTATTTACACATGTCCGTTGCTCGTGGCTAAAGTCAAGTTCCTTGCCAGAGGAGGTTCTGGGACAGCACGGTGCTGGTGCCCTACTCAGCAGCACTGTGACCTCCAGGGTGGCTGCAGAGAACTCTGCGCTTACTGAGAACCACTGGGGTATTTCTTTGCCTATGGTTTTACTGAGACCAAAAAACAGTACTTATAATCACCAATTCCAGCTCACATGAGTGCTGGCAAAGTCAGATACAAGGTTGGTTACATACTTGAATGTTGAGGGCCTGGCCTAATGCTTTAATATTTGTGCAATCCCACCAAAACACGTTTTCACATAATAAAATCTAGGTAATACCACAGTACATTACACTGCTGAAGGTTAACTATGAAGATCTAATTTCACAGAACGGAAAACTTTTTTTTTTTTTTTAAAAACAGATTAATACTAAGTACCTCTTCTAACATCAGGTTGCGCACCATTTTCACCATATACAAATAAAAGCCTGTTTTCTCTTTCGTTTACAGTCCTGGCTGGCTTTTAATTCACCGACGACTATTTTCTCATCTCACGCCCGTACCTCCTTTCTCTGACAGTTCACGAGGCTGGAAAGCTCCACAAAAGTGCTGACAAGGCTCAGCCACCTTACGGATAGATGGGCACAGGAACTGTCCCTAGCTCCTCTGGCAAGTCACTCAGTGGTTTTCTCTGCTCAGCTGATGAGTTTAGCCTTGAACTGCAAAACGCCTGCTGTGCTTTTGTAAAAGATAACTCCCTTACAGCCAACTATGCAGTTTTAATGTGTTTATAAAATAGAGTGAAATGAAACAATTTCCTTTGTGCCTCAAGCGTGACTCTGGCAATTTATCGATCCATTTCACCTCCTAGACTACACCCCAACAAGGAAATTTGTTATGAAGGTTATGCTTCCTAACAATAATACTGCTCTGCTGCCAGAGCCTCATTTCTCACAGTGCAGATGTTCTTCACTGTGTTTCCTTAGCCCACGTCTCGACACATTCACATGTTCAGAAAACTAGGATTCACTGCAAGACCCATTTCCTCTAACATGTAAACATTTACAGTAAGTCAAAAATAATGAAATAAGCAAAATAAGGACACACAGTATAAAGTCTTCTACATATCCATACGCAGCTGTTAAAGATACCCGGGCTTGGGTGGTTCTCTAAGTTCAGAAAAGAAACTTTCTTATTAAACTTTTTATCTCAGCCCATGAATTTTCTAACTTTTGCCCTTCTGATTTTCTTCCCCCATCCCACTGGTGGAAGGTGAGTGAGTAGCTATGCAGTACTTAGCTGCCTGCCAGGGTTAAACCACAACACACGTGCAGTCTTACATTGAAAATCTGAGCTTCAAATGGATAGACTGGCAAATCTTTTCTTCTTTCTCTCCCAGTAGATATAGAAAGATATGGGGGAAGTGAATTTTTGCTTTTGCTTGCTAACTGCCTTCTTTTATACTCCATTTTTCCTTTTGGACATTACTCCTCAAGACAAGTTAATAAGCTCACGCTCACTTGCAAAAAGTGACTTAATTAAGGAGCTGAATCCATGCTGAACATTCTGCATTGCATACAAGTATGTGAAATGCAGCTTTGGAAACAGTTTGTTTACAGTAAACTAAACTTATGTTCTGTGAAAGAATCCCAGCTAAAGATAATGAAAATTCCAAGTACACCGTACCCTGGAGAAAGAACAACTGCAGTACCTGGAATATTTTTAATGGGCTTACTAATGTAAGCCTTTGCTGTAGAGTTACCATTTTTATTTATTTATTTAAAAAAACACACCAAAATACATACTTAAAAAAAAAAAAACACATTTGTTCAGATCATCTTCAGAAATAACTTAGCAATTTAAAACCTTTTTTTTTTTTGCAATTTTTAATCTCAACTACATAGTGTCAACATAAAATCTTAAATTACACCATTTCAAGAGACACCTTCTCTTATATACATTTCTCAACTACTTCTTGAAGAGGGATATGTGGAGGTTTTACTTGGGTGGGCAGCCGAGTTCCACCACGGCTGCTCTTTCACTCCCCCTCCTCAAAGAGGAAGGGGCAGAAAATACAACACAAGGAGCTCAAGGTCTGAGATAAGGTCAGGGATCAACAATTATTGTAATGGGCAAAACAGACTCAGAGTAGGGAGACAGTCGTAAGATTTATTGCCTATTAGTAACAAACTAGAGAAGTGAGAAACAAATGAAAGAAACCAAAAACACTTTCCCCCCATTTGCTCTCTTCCACCTCTTCTCTCCGAGTGGTGCAGGGGAATGGGGCTTATGGTCAGTCTATAGCACTTCTTCTCCAGCGCTCCTTCTCGGTCTCTCATCCCCTGTGCTGTGGGATCCCTCCCACAGGATGCAGTCCTTGCTGAACTGATCCTTGCTGAACTGATCCTGCAGGGACTTCCCACAGGCAGCAGCTCTTCAAGAATTGCTCCCACACAGCTCCATACCACGGGGGTCTATCCCTCAGCACATGCAGCAGCTCCTGCCAGGTCACCTGCTCCTGTGTGGGCTCCTCTCCACGGGCTGCAGCTCCGGCCCAGAATCTGCTCCACAAACTTGGCTGCCCACCCGAGTAAAACCTCCACAGGACAGGACAGCATTACAGACAAATCCATCTGCTGTGATACCATTGTTCTCCACATTCATTACAAATAATGTAAGTCAACATTTGTTCATCTGGATTTGTGTTTCGCACCCAACCTGGAAGGAAGAGAGTTCCTCTGGCAATCATAGTGATGGTACAATCAAATTTTTCACAGCGCCTACACTTTATTTTGTTTGTCTGAGTGCCATTAATAACTTGTGGAAGCTGATGTTCCTGCACAGATGACTCTGTGTACAGGGCCCTGAGCTGTTTCAGTTCATCACTGGCCATTTCCATCACTGTCATCTCAGCAAAAGCCTTTGGACTCAAAGTCCCTGAAAAAAGGTTACATTTTAAGTGGCTACTTTTAGGGTTCTTCAGGTTAGAGATTTTACTTCTGATGCAATTTTTATATTTCCTGTCATTTTTAGAATGAAGAGCAAAAATATGTTCTTCGATTTCTTTAGATAGCTCTAGCCATTTATCAGTTTCTTCTTTTTCTTTCGCAGAATCACTCATAGCTTTATAAAGAAGATCTGCACATTTACACCTCAGAGCTCTCATGTGATCCTGCTGCAAGCTTGCTTCATTAACAAGAGGTTTAGAATCTTTGTTATCAATACATTGTTCCTCAAAAGGGGAGAGCTGTTCCAAGCTGCCTTCTGGGTCATTGCATACCACGTTTTTAACAGTTTGTGATGGGACCAAAACTTGAGAAGGGGCAGTATTTAATACTTCCTGCTGACTAGGTCCTTCAGACAGCAACTGTTCTCTGGGAGTCCCACTGAGATGTTCAATTTCCTCCTTTACATTCCCAGAAACTGACTTAACTTGTACTGACTGAACACAGTTATTCTTGTAAAGTGCTTTCCACTTCGACAATAGCCGCTTTGCTTTCTTTTTCAACTCTACTGAAGGGCAGCTCTTGAGTACTCTGTATACAGCCTTGGTAACTTCTGTCCCCTGAAGATATTCAATAGTCATGTCAACATCTTCAAGCTCTTTAAGATGACCCTCAATATCTTGGAAATTGTTTCCAGATAGTAGCTTTTCGATACAATGGGCTCTGTGTACAATAATTTTCTGGTCAGACATTTTTAAATCTGAAAGCCAAAAAAATATTTGATCATATTTACTGCAGTTATGACATTCATTAAATAATTTTCTCTATATTCTCACAAGTGTGTTTTTTTTTTTTTCTGCATGTTATTTGACACCATTTTATCTGCATAATATCACTGTGTTTGCCAACTTTCCCCTGACATGGTGTATAGTGGAGTTAGCAGAGCAAATGCAGAACACAGAGGAGGCTGGGTCCTGGGAAAGTGCAAGCAGGCATGCAAGTCTAACACAAGCAAGGAAAACACTGGCAGAAAGAAGAGACCAGGGACTTCTGATGAGGCAGAGTTAGTAGTTTTAAAAGTAGGGCATGACAATAATTTTTAAGGAAAAAACAAAGTGTTTTGCCAAAAATCACACCAAGACACTGACAGCAAAATAAAATGTTTGTCAAACTACGTACACTGGGAGAATGGCAACTGCCATGAAGAGACAGGTAACTACACAACCACCCTGCCAGGTGGATTTTGCAATGTTCTGTGCATTAGCAGACTAGTACCACTGGACTACCAAGGAGCAGTGAGTTCTGAAACTCAGTATTTTTCAGTAAAGGCACCAGATGAACACTTGATGATGTTTAAAATGTTACCAAATATTACCCTCCCCCCCCCAAGTCTTTATAGGCAGTGTATCTCCCCGTTTACACACAAAATAAAAATATGGTTAGGGTTTTCACAGTATTGGTGTCAACAAACTGCATTTACTGAAAATGCTGATTTCAGAGAATGTTTGTTTTTCTATCACACAAATCCAAAGTCTATTAAAATTAGGTCTATTAAAAGTCATGCCTGAGGCCTTCTGCTGTAGCAGCTATTTAAACATCATGTCCTCACACTGCTGAGCACATTCTGTACTAGCCTCCTGATAATCTCCAAGGGCAGACTTGTAAGTACTGAGATGTTGGGCTATCTGTTGTTTCATTTTTAATAAAACATGCATGTTTCCATTTGGTTCCTCAAGGCCTTTGTATAGTTGAATTCAATCGAATAGGTGTTGGCATTAGAAGACCAATTTGGAGTAGGAAGCCATGTGGAGCAAAGCTGTGCTTTTCACAAATTTGTTTGTTGTTGCCACTATCATGTAAAAGTTTCAGCCTGTAGAACAGAGCATCGTTGGTACAGGCAGTAATTATATACAAACATAAGATGGCACTTTTCAGGCCTTCTGAGGAACTTTGAAGCATCACCATAACTCCATATGAGGAATTTATTAACAAACAGTAAGGAGCTGAACATATTATACTGGGAGCTACCCAGCTAAAGTTTGTAGCTGCTCTACAGCACAGTTAAGCAAGTGAGACTGATGTAACTCGGTGGATCTTAAGCCCCAAACCACATTCTTGTTCCTATGTGACCCATGAGCCTCAGCAATAACTCAACCTTTCACTTGTTATGCAAGAGATCATGTGTTATCTTTCTTCCAAAAGCTTCTCTTTACAGCTGCTAGCAGAGAGGCAAATCAGACCAGTAAACTTTTAACAGGTCCCCGTCATCGCCCTTTCCCTTGCTAGCTCTGTCATCACGTGACAGTTTGATGGTCAAGGCCGGGCAGCTCAAGAACAGTGACACCTACAAGCCAGTTTGAAAACAATGACATCTACAATTGCTACTTTTGCAAATTCTTAAAAGTTAAAGACACATCTTCCACATGCTAACAAATGCCTGAACAGGAGAATTAAATGCAGAATACAGAACTGAATGGTGTGTTATGAGCATGTATTCTCTTTAGTTAGGATTTAGTCTGCTAGATCCATACACAAAAACAGTGTTTGGGCTGAAGCTGAATACATCCTGATCCTACTCTAGAAAAGGCCACTCGCATTTAGAGACTGACAGGAGGCCAGTTACACATGTGCACATTGAAAGGAACTCATAAGCAGATTGCTTGCACCATCACTGTTTCCATGATGAAATCTCCTGAGAATGGGGAAAGAGGAGGGAAAAGAGAGGCGGGTGGATAATTTGCACACCCTGCTGCTTTCAATGACTACCGGGCTAGTTGACTTGTTCTGTGTGTGCCAGAAATATGTGCAAACTTTAGGTAGGGCCTTGGAACTCCACACACACACAAAAAAAAAAAAAAAAAAGAGCATAAACCTTCATTGTATTTCTATAAGCACAAACTACAGACCAACCTGACCTCCACAGTGAATGCTCTCTGCTTTCACTTAACCTGTCTTTAAACAGCTCATTCTTGCCTGACATTTTAGAGTCCTGTGAGACCTCAGTAATGGGTATAACAGAAACTGATTTGCTAAGTAGTTTCAGAGACAGGATACGTTATTCAAATACACTAGCTGAACTCTGTATCTCCTTACTGAAAAGCACATACACTTGCATCCTGTCTCATCTGACCAGCCAGAACCTGTGAGAGTGGGAAGAGTTGTTTTCTTGTAGGGTGGCCATCGCTTCAGCAGGACAGCTCCCTCCTGTCTCCCAAACACTAAGCAGCTGATGTTAGAAGACGATGATCTGCTGGCATATACTGTTTTTCATGCAACCTAGGGCAGAGGCAGGGATACTTGTATATTCAACCAGTATAATTGCCCTGTGCCTTAGATTCAGCTCTGCTCCTTCTAACGTGCCTTAAATGTAATTTTCTTCAGTGCTTGTACCTATCAATATACATAGTGTATTATGCTACACATACCACAAAATATACATCCAAATGCCAGATGGCTCATGAAATCTCAACATCTAGTATACAGAATGCAGGTTAGTAAATGCCGTACCTTTTATTTTGGTTTATCTTCAGCCTTACTCCACTGGCATATATTTACAGTGAGGAAGAGCCATACGGACAGGAGCCTGTCATATAGAGCTGTGGTGCTGCAGAGCTTCCCTGCCTCCCACTTACCGTATCAACGGCTTCAAACATGCAAAGAAATTGCTACACACGAAGTGCTCTGGTGATGATTTGTCCATGCATACACTTTTAACCAGTGACAAAGGTGTGGTATTTTGATATCCTCACACTGAGAGCTATGGTTCATGAAGTTCGCTCTCTAATAGTGCAGAGTGAGGATCTGTAAATAGGAAATGCCACACGAAGTCATTATCAGCTGCTTTTTGGTAGTAATCCTTGCTCACAGTCATGCATCTGACCTTCAGCAGCCCAGCAGGGTGGCAAGGTGAAGACATGCCCGCTTCTGTGGCTAATTGCACACAAGTAAAGGATAAGGCTGAAAAAGCTGCCTTCAGCTCTACTGCCACAAGCAGCTACTTTCAGACGGGGCGACTGCCACAAAGCCTCTGAGGGCAGCAGAAGCCTGCACAGGGGCACATGCAGCGAGAGCTCAGCTTTCTGCCACACACTCACACTGACACTTAGCTATGGACACACACAGCTACTGAAAAGGAGCTGACATATGCTAATTCATTACCCCACAGTAAGATGCAGTTTTTCTAATAGGCAAACCTAAGACAACCATTTTTTTTTTTAACCCTGTAATAAATATACAAAAGGTTGCTTTGATTTAGATTAAATGTAGTATACAGCCTATGTTAGAACTTTTTCTGTGCATGCACACTACAGCAGTAATTAAATTCTTAGAAATTTTAAGATCTTTGTAGTCATGCGTGTACTTTTTCAAGTTTATGTAACATTAAATTCAAGCAGCAGCAGTTAAGCAAACTGAAAATAGAATATGGACACAAAAATATGAAGAATGATTAAAAACTGATTTTGGAAGTTCAACTACTTAATAGACTGCTCACATTTATGTCAAAACAATCACTTCTGAGGAAATGCTTTCCTCAACACCTATGAAAAATAGCAGAGAACTGAATGACTCCCCTATTCAGCAAAACTACATAAAAGAAAAAATAAGTCATCAAAATATGTGACAAGAACAGAATTGAAATCTGTAATTAACAACTCCGATGGAGTGGAATATTCATTGGTAACCGACAGAAACCCAAGTAACTGCCAGCAGGGAAAACACTAAGTAATAAACATGTCCTTATTAATGAAAAATGGTAAGGTTTCTAGGGGGTAAGCATTCTTTGAATGGCACTGGCTTTGCTGAGTACACCTAGTTTGCAAAGGACTTTGAAATTCCTTAGGATGAGAAGTGATACGTACATATAAAACACTATCTTATCTACTCAATCATAAATTTTAGTTTTGTTTCCAAACTAAAAGAGTGGTGAGGAAAGAATAAAAGTTGTTTGTGTATTTGTTGCTCTAAATCAAGCAGCAACTGGATTTTAATTGGTTTTATTCACTAAGAGTGATGGTGAGCATTATTTTTACATGATCAGAGATTAAACAGATTCCAGATCTTACAAAGAACATACAAGGTTGTTTGTTTTACAGCTTCAGGCTTCCGTCAAAGGATGAGGTAGGACTCTTCCTTAACTCTGGCAACCCTGCACAGCATTTTACATTAAGTCACAATGTGTAGGACCATTTCCACTTGCAGAAACAAGGCAGAACAGGATTCCCTCAGACAGCTGTAGAAAACTTACTTTTCATGTTCTTACAGGGAGAAACAAAGAATTACTGGTGCAGGGGTAATACCAGAGTGCGTTTTGTAGCACATACTCACTGTGAACCAAAGCAGAAGCCTGAGTTCTTTCTGATCTCACTCCTATTCCTTGAACACTGATGTTTCTGCTGTGTAACAGGGTTTTGATGCTTTGTAGCATGACAGCAGATGACAGCAGACAGGCTGCTGCCAGCTGTCAAGGGATTGGTGTTTTCTATGCCAGATACACAAAAGCATTGCTTGAAGGAAGAGTTATTTAAAAACAAAAGATAAGGAATTAACATTTAAAAACAACTCTAGATCGTCTACAAATATTCATCATTCTCCCTAGCCCGCAGATGACAAAATTGAAGCTTACACAGGGAAATGTCCTGCCCAAGCTGCTTCAGCAGGTCAGGTGCTGAACAAAGAGCACTGTCATAGCCCTTTCACCCACTGCTCTGCTTTGCTGATAACCCCACAGTCCTGACAGCTGTTCATATTTTTCAACATCTGAGGAAAGAAAACGCAGAATAAAGAGGAAGTTGAAGAAAGCCTCAACGCCTTCTGGAAAGAGCAAATGTTTCACAGAAAGTGAGCTGCAGTTTTAAGTGGGAAAATATTTTACCACTTGAGGGAGCTGTAGTATAGCAAACCCATGCAGTCCTGTTAAAATGTGCATAATGAGGAAATTCAGACTGTAAGGAAAAAGTGAAAACTATTTCCTTATGACCTTTAGAAAACCTCACATTTTAGGGTACCTATTTGCCTAAATTTGGCCAAAAAAAATATGTATGTCCAAAGGTGCCAGGACACAGGATGGAAAAGGTGCATCCCTCATCCAGTCTTTGCCCTGCACGCTGTTCTTTCATTCAAGATTTTTAAAATTTGCAATTAGGCCACTTCCCTACCTGATTTAGTGCTATTTGGCAAATGCTGCTCAACAAACATTGGCAAAATTAACTGAATCACATACTCAATCAGTGTTCTGCTGTCTTCCTAGTACCAAGAGGTAAGAAATCCAAGAAAACGGTGAGCAGACAACAATGCTCTTTTCCTGATGTCACAAAATGCATCATGATTTTTTGTTATTGCAGAGATGCAAGAACAGAAGTCTGAACGCTAACATTGCGATTTTGTGCTGTACAAAATAAACATGCCCATCTCTCTGACAGCTACACGAGGCATTTCCATCCTGCCCAACTTTAGCAAAGCATGGAAATGTCTATTTGAATTTCAAGTGTCTATTGAACAAGGTAGAGATTGGCTCGTGTTTACAATTAGACTGTAATACTGTGCTGATGAGGTACTTGCCAAATCATTAGGACCTCTCACACTGACTGCATGGCACGATTATTCGCTTGTGTATACAAGAACAAATGACAGTGATCAATAAAGACCTTTTAAGTCAGTTTGCTTCCAAGAGCAAAGAAAAATCAGGCTACCTCAGGTTTGAAATGCGTTGCCTACTTCACCTTAGTTTACCAGCAGGAGTTGGCTGCACTAAGACAAACCCCAAATGCATCCACGTGAGTGCAGATGAACACCCTGGAAGCATAGAGCAGGCTCAGCACCAGTCCTCTTCTCCCCTACCCCAACGCGAAACGTAGATGATTCTTCCCCAGCAGAATTCTATGTGATTGGAAGAAAATCAGGATCACAGCCAATATAAAGATCAGGAGCAGCCAAGTACTCCTAACAGCGTAACTAATTTTCTGCACAAAACCGTGGTCAATGTTACAGTGGAGACGGTGCATAGCACAGTCCCGGAACCACATTTTTTGCCTTGGGCAACCTGAATTCCGTATAAACAATGAAAATGATCAAATGCTATTTTAAACTTGGAGCCTAAGAGGAAACCAGAGAAATCTCAGAGCCAGACCCAAGACCCCAAAACATTCCTTCATCTCATCTACAGCAGGAAAGCAGATATCAAAGGTGTCACCAATAAATCATTTTCTGGGGCTTTTATTTCATCTTGGCAAAAATCAGAGCTCTTCCTGCCTCTCAGCAGGACTGCCTCCCACCCCTAAAGACTATAAAGAACTACACAGAAATCCATCTCCAATGCAAAGCCACATGAATAACGCAGACTTAATCCAATAATAATTGAGATAATACAGCAGTGCTATTGCCAGATGTCCATGACAATCCAATAAATGACAGTTCACAGCCACCTTTTAGTCACTGGTCTAGAAGAAATGGAGTACATGAGCTCAGAAATGTTGCAAAGTAATTCCCCCCAAAAATCTCTACTTCACTTGCACATGGAGTAGAACCATAGTGAGGTAAAAAGGGAAGAGAAAAATACTACGTAAAACACGTTTTCAATACATTTTCCAGGACAACAGCTGGTATAAGAGCATGTGAATAATAAAAAGAGTCTAATAGAGCAGTAGTTTTGTTCTGCATCAACTACACCAATGACTGAACAACAGTGCTTCTTAACTGGTCTGGAGCTATGTGCTGTGTCTACCCTCTATTTTGCCCACTGGACCCATTCTTTCAGGCTTTCCTCCCACGAGAGGAAGATTGAGGGGAGAGAGGGCAAAGCACACTGAATTCATGTGCGGATGCACACAGCAGCCTCTTAAAAGGCAATTTTTTGATCCCAATCTGGAGTTGTTTCTCCTAGAACCCCTCAATTTTAACTAAAATAGAATTTTATTTCCTTAAAATAATAATTAAAAAAAAATCAATAGACTGCATAATAGACTGCAACAACAACTGTGACTCTTCTCACAGTCAAAAACCAGCTGGAATTTAATTCATTAATTCAACAGCTATAGCTCTTCTGTGTTCTGGAAGTTGCAGCTGATGCTGCCATGGAAGCACACACCCCAGTAGAGATGCTGTTGTGCTAAATGTTACAGGTAACTCATTATTCCACCGATCCCAAAATCTTAATTTCTGTTGGTCCTTTTAATAGATTATTCCTAAGGAGTTAAAAAATGACAGAATTCAGTATCGAGTGGAGGTAGCAGATAATCTTCACAATAGGGCAGCTATACAGGTTCAGAACGTATTCTAAAGCATTATGAGTCACTAGTGCAACAATAGAATGTTTGTGTTCCTCAGACAGATTCGTCATTAATTACTTCAATTGAAATTACGTGCAAACAACAAGAGCTTCCTTTTGCTTTAAGACTGGCACCACTTCACATGAAGAAACACGTGGTTTCTCTCATCTACAATCACATGATTTTTCAGACTTAACTAATTTTATTATAAATTACACTCTCAGGTTTGGCTACAAGGTCACGGCAATTTTCCAGGGGCTGTCTGTTTTTTCCAAGTCTTTATGACAAAGCCGTACCAACACTGGCATAGAAATACCTTTTTCTCGGCCCCTTTCCACCTCTTGCCTGCATGAGGAGGTCCTTGCTGCGTTCACTGGACCAGGGCGCTGATTCTCTCCCCTGCTGGCGCTTCCAGCGGCTCAGAAGTCAGGCTGCAGACACATGGACACATGGGGTACATTTTCAAGACATGAACTATTAATTTGGCCACAACTGACAAGTATACGTAGGAAAATAAAAGCGCTGAATGAAATTTAAGCAGATGATTTAATATTAATATGATGAATTAAGATGAATTATGCGTTATGATGAATTATGAATTATTAATATGATGAAGTAAGATGAATTAATATTACCTAAGGATACAGATTATGACATGTTTTTGTGTTAATTAACCTGCTAAAGTAAAGATTAGCAAAGGTCTTCGGCTTTTTGAAGGGCTATACACTTTTTTTAAGAAAACATACAATAATAAATTAACAGTCTCTCACAAACTGGAGAATATAGTTTATCATCTCATCATGGAAAAAAAAAAAAAAAAGCACAAGATTGTTACATTCGGCATCTCCACAAGTCCATCCTGGAGAGCAAAGCTTACCACGTGACAAGAAGAAAATGCCTACCTATGCCTTGCTGATAACGTCACCTGCATCAGTACACCCAACCAAACCTTCACTGTATGAAATTACTTACTTGCACTTCATGAAATGATTACTCCATTTCCTAACATTGTTTTTCCAACAGTAACAGGCTTCAAAATAAAAAGAATTTATCATTACTATAAAATTTGTAAGAAAATATGGAGAATGATATTTTGCCATTTTCCCACAGCAAGAGGATAAGCATTTTTTCCTCACTTAAGATATGCACCAGGAAACACCAACATAATTGAAGCAGCTTAGTGACATAGTTTATTAACTATCTAATTTAATTAAACACCGTTAGTCTCCCAAACTATTCATCTGGACGGATACAAGCAATCTAATCACTTTGGACACCAGACCAGCAGAACAATTCCAGCAAGGCTGCAACATCTTCCAAAAGGAAGTTGTTTTCTTCAAAACACACAGACTGTATTGCCTGATGGTATATACAGGTCATGCTAACAGTTCAGTTCACAAAGCTCTCTCCCTCTTGCCACCTCAGACACATGGACTACTCCCTCCATTTCAAGCCTGTGCAGAAGACACATTCATAATACTGTCCTCCAAACACTGGAAAATTATTATTCAAAACCTCCAACACACTGACATGGACCTACCCTTTTTTTTTTTTTTTTTTTGAGGCTCTAATCCTTTAGTAGTCACATCTTTTCTTTATAGCAAGAACGGCTGGTTTATTTATTTGTTTTTACAGAATGATAACACTACCATGTACAACACGGCTCCAGGAATCACTACTTGACGAAATTAAAGTTTTTAGCATTCTACAGAATTCCTAAAGACTGACAGTACTTTCCCTGTTCACCTATAATGATGATAGTGATAGTAACTCTCACATTCCTGCCTAGTAGCACAGCTTTCCTTCACCATTTTCTAACTCCCTTTTCGAACTTCTTGTCCTCTTGCTTTGGTAGAATCAATTGTGATTTTTTAAAACCTTCTAGTGAAGTGAAGAATTGGTTATGAGCTGCAGATTTTGAACAGGCACACCTTATCTGACATTCTTGTTCATCTACTTCTTTTTCAGTCTCCATAAATACTGTTATTATCCTCTTACAGACCCACAGATTTTAAACCAATCTAAGCAAAGCTTCCCCACCTTTTGGTAAGCCTCTGCACTGGCAGAGGCATCCAACAAAACACACTGGCTTGCAGACAGAAGCCTAAATCAACAAATAAAAAATGTACTTACAACAAAATGTATCTACGCAGAGCAGATTTGTTCATTTAATACTTTAGAAACAAAATATGAATGATTTTTGGAAAGAACAAGCAATTCTTTTCTCTAGAATACGCATTTCCTTTCCAAAAAAGCTTTAAGATTATTCTTAATCAGAGAGCTAGCATCGACTTCAATTCCAGCACAGTACAAGCAAAAGTAGATGTTCAGTCTGCACTGTCTTTTTATGGCAAAAGGTACCAATAAATTCGTATAAAAATGGGACACGTAAGTAATAAAAATCTGTTTTATGTACTTTTGTGAATGACTGCATTTTTGATCATTTATCAGATAAGCAGAGACCTTTTATTGGCTTTAACGTTCTGTTTCTTGTTAAGTCTCAGCTTGATACTATTTCTGTTTCTTATCCAGTTGTTAAGGACATAATTCCATTAGATATCACTTTATCATTCTTTTACAGGTTTTCCACGCTAAACCGATATAACCTTTTCCCTTTAAAAAAAACACATACTTTTCTACATTCAAAGGATGTTTATCCAAAGGAATATATTCCTGATAGCTTTAAAGAAAAAAAGATTATTAACATTATAAATACTGTATTATATTTATGTATTATATACATATATAATAATATATAATATTATTATAAATATTATTAACAAAGGGTATTTATAAAATATTATTAGTATCCACTATCCTTCTGCTGAACTATGTAATAAAGCCTAAACATCTGAGGATCTTGATCAGGACACTTGACGAGCACTGACTGCAATAAGATCTGAAATACCCTTGAAGTGAAATGGATGCTTATGTATTTAATTATTAAAAACAATACTACGCTGAGAAGGGTGAACTCTCTAATTCCTTTCTCAATTTATGCTGACATTTGACTCATCTCTAGTAAAACACTGCAAGGAGGTAGATGGAGAGAATACCTACAAAATGGCACCCACAAGACTACCGTCAGTGATAGCCATCCTGCAATTTCTCAGTTCTGGTTCTTCTACATCAAGAATTCCAGCTGTAGAAGTCCTACAACAGCTGAGAAGCAGGCCAGCCTTACTCATTTGTATGAAACCAGCTGAGACATTTGCCAGATGCAGAAGTCAACAGCAGATGACAGCTTATACACGGAGGTCTGGAGTCGTTCTAAGGATGCCAGCGGCCAACTACCATCGCCGTAACCTGGCCACCACACACCAGCATAAGCCAAGAGATGGAAATCACAAGGCAAACTTGCCTGCAAGTACTTCCATAAAACGGGTGGCCCACTTGCAATTGTAATTATGCTCCTAAACACCACTTAGTACTCCCCCGGGTACACTAACTACGTTTTTTGGTTTTTATCCCAACTCAAACATCACTCCCTCATGCCTGCTCCTCACGCCCACCTCGCTTTAGCCTGCACGCTGCTGAGTTGCTCCCTCCTCAGTTGCCATCCTCCACCCTCTCCCCTTCGGCCTCTGGGGCCTGTAACGCCTCCACCTCGCCGAAAACACGGGCCCCAAAGGGCACCGGCATTAAGTAGAGCGGACCCAGGGCGACGGAGCCGTTTTGTGTCCCCCGGGGGTGGTGGCAGCTGCAGGGGTACGCGGCTGCCCCATCCCGCCCGCCCTGCGGCGCCATTTCAGGGCGCTGCGGGACCCCCGCCGCCTGCTCCCGCTGGGGCTCACCCCTTCCCCCGACCTCATCCCCAGCCCCATGAGCCGGGGATGCGTCTCCCCGGTACTGCCGCGGAAGGCGGAGGCTGCTCCGGGGGAACACAGAGAGCCACCGGCCCCTACCCCGGCACCGCCGCCGGCGCCGTTACCTCCGCGCCGCTCCGCAACATGGCGGAGCCCTGCCGCTTCCTGCGCCGCGCCTCCGCCATCTTAGCGAGCGGGCGGGGGGTGAGCGCCTGGGCCGGCCCCCGGGAGAAAAGGAGATAAAAATGGGGTTATAAAACTTATTGCCTGGGGGTGGCGGGTGTCTGTGTTACGCGTGGCAGATTAAGTGGTAAACGTCCGTGAGTTGGTGCGTCGTAGCCAAAGTAAACGTGTTTAAAAAAAAAAGCGCAGCGGTTTCATATGCGTTTTACACTGAGCATTTAAAATTTGTTTGTGAAAGGTTAACGTTTCTGGTCGGCTCTGCAGCAAATGTACAGGTGTGTGGTGGGGGTTGTTCTCAATTGCAGCAGAAAGCCTGTGATTTTTAAGTAAATGCTTTTGGTTCTATTCACTGATGAGGCCTATGTTGCCCTCTGCTGTCAATGAAGGCTCCTGCCTCCAGGTACCAAAGACGACCAGCATGTAGGGCGGGCGCGCCCCTTCTCCCCGTTTTCACATAACGAACATCATCAGGACTTATCACCAAAAACAACAACAACAAAAAGCCACCCTTGTATTGATGTATAGACTGTAAAAAAAATCATATAAGCAATTTATTAAATTATTGGAATGAGACAGGGCTCAATATTCTCTATTGCATGCTATCAAACTTTTAATCGGTGGTGCTGCAGCGGTTGCATTATACACTGTTAGGTGAAGGATCCTAAATGATGGCTAATTTCCTTTAATACTTAACTCACAATGTATTTGTGTCAAGCTAATGAATTTGGAAGTGATTGAATACAGGGTACAATGGTCAGCCCTGTTCCGTATTATGGACAACTGGTGATCACAGATGAGGTAGGACTTCCTTTTTGCCACATCTTTATGGCTCATACAACAAAGCATGGGACAAAGCTTATCCCAAAGAATCCGTAGTTTTATGGAACAAGAGGAGATGAAGGATTGGAAGCAGATAACATGGCATTCCAGAACTGGAGCCGAGCTCCCTTGGCAGAGTAGACACAAGAAGGAGCACGGCTCACTCCTTGTGATTAGCCCTCCTTGGAGCAGGGATCAGAACGGTTGAAGCCTCTCTTCTGAAGCAGGTTCCTTACTCAGACCCTTCTCAATTAATCTGTCTTTGGTCTAATGAATGAGGAATCATTGTTCCAGTTTCCCATTTATAAAAAGAGACAGCAATGCTTTCTCAATTACTCCTGAAGTAAAACAAAAATATGATAAACATGATATATCTGATACATACATGTGTATACATGTAATGATGTATGTGTTTGCATGGTTTTCCAGGATAAAATCAGTGCAACTGTAACAGCTTGTGTTCCTTGAGGCTTCAGTGTTCGCTGTAATAAATATCTACTTCTTTAAAAACACAGGCTTCTATTCAACAGGGTGAGATACTCTGCCAGCTGATAAAGTGTAAAATATGCATGGAAAAAGTTGGAAAAATGTTGGTCAAACAATGTTCAACTTTTTTTTTTTACAACGCTTTTTTTTTTTTTTTTAATCAAAACAAAATAGATGGGTGATATTTACTCTATACATTTAATTTATATATAGGTACACACACATATTTAATTGTATCAGGAGTAACAATACCTGATGTTTTATCATGTAATTTAGCATTTTATCGTGTAGTCCCATAGTGATGTAACACATCGTTTTGGACATATTATAATAATTTACCATTACTGATTTTAAATGAACTATCGTTTTCCATTTTGTGCATGTGATCTACATAAAAGTCATTAGCATAAGAACATGTGAACACTTCAGGCATGCCATCAAGCAGGAAAATGGTAAAATTGCCAGAATAATTACTTTGTTTATTAACTTAGACCCATACCTGTGAAAGAGATTGCCATTGCTGAAATCGGAACAATGATAATAAAATTTCTTTTCATGAAATAAAAAACTTTCTTCTACCAGTTTTAAAGATATGTACTGATAAGGTATTAGCAATGAATTATTGCAGAGCTGCACTCCCATTCACCAAATATATGTCATATAATTATTTAAAACAAAATATTTATGAGTTCTCTTAAAGTCTTAATTCTTCCAATTGTATTTCAAACGGATAAGATTTAGTCTGTATTTTTTACTGTCAGTTCTTGGAATTGTAACAATTGCCTCTTCAGAATAGCTCAGAGAAAATATGTTTTGGTGGGAAGGACTGATGGATAGCCATTTCCTGTAAAATCTCTAGACACAAGCACTGGAGTTGTGGTTCGAACTTTCTGAAACCTTGTGCACAGGTAATAGCAGCAGCTGTTTCTTATGAAGTGGAATCATGGAGATTACATCCTTCTTGAAAACCTAAAAGGGGAAATGGTCACTTGCTAGAAATGCTTCTAGTGGGGGAGGCAAACTCAGGTTCTGCTCGTGGTAAACAGTATAGATCAAAGTGTCAGTAGGGAAATCAGATGAATAATAGATTTACATAAACATGGCTGAGAACAGAATTTGTCTCCCTGTCTTCGGCAGGAAGCTTAAACACAAAAGCTGTGCTAAATGATAAAAAATGCTCTTGCTTCCTGAATGAAAATCAAAGAAAGGCAGAATTACAAATATCACTACTAAAAATACTATTAAGCGTGTAGAGAAACATATATATAGATATATATATATATATAATTTGTGCTTCATACAGCATTTTAGAGGTTTGCAAAGCACTGAATTGGCCACAGGATACTTCTCTATTAAATCTCCATGATAATATGACTGTAAAAAACAGGTGGTAACAGTTCAGAAAATCTTTATTATTAGCACAACTGAATAAAACGGATTTGTTTAAGACTATGGCACAGACTCTACAATATTATTTTTATTATTCCGTTTTCTGACTAGGAAGAATTAGATCAGATTATCCCTGGAAATCTAGAAAGCCAAGTATGATTAGTAAAGGCAATGACCAATTCAGAAGGACCCCCTGGATGGGCTAGTGTAAGAGAAAGGATGTTCCTGGAGTAGCAGAACAATAGCAACAATTAGAGAGACAGGTACTGCGAATATACCAGTAAACTGGTGAAGCTGGCAGTGTGGGAGGCTTCTAGGAAAATATTCTGCAGTGATTTTGAAGGTACTTTTTTTAAGTGCTTAGTGAATATTTTGCCATGCAAGCCATTTGTGGTGGTTTTACCGTGCTAGGCAGCTGAACACCACAACCGCTCTCTCGCTCCCCCTCCTCAGATGAGGAGGGGAAGAAGTAAAGGAAAGAACAACTCACGGGTTGAGATAAGGATGATTTAATTAAAGAGAAAAATTATTATTAAGGAAATATTATTATTAATTAAACAATTCAACTAAAGGGAAAAAAGGGAAAGGGGAAGAGGGAGGGGGAAAGGGAATAACAAAACAAAACAAGTAAAGGCTATGTGGAAGTGCAGAGGAAAGAAATTACTCTCTGCTTCCCACAAATGAGCGATGCTTGACCATGTCCTTGAAGCAGGGCCTCAACGCACGTAGCTGGTGTTTGGGAGGAGGACAGACGTTTTCACAACGAGAGCCCACCCCTCCTCTCTTCTTCCTTTTTCCACCTTTTATTGCTGAGTGTGACACCACATGGTATGGAATATCCCTTTGGTTGGTTTAGGTCAGCTGCCCTGCTGATGTTTCTTTCTCACTTTTTGCCCACCCCCTAGGAGGGTCAGAGAGAGTCCTGATGCGGTGCCAGCACTTCTCAGCAGCAGACACAACACCGGTGTGATACCACTGCTGTTCTAGCTACAAGTGCAGAGCGCAGCACTGTATGGGCTGCTGCAGGGAAAGGTAACATCCCAGCCAGACCCAGTACATCATTCAGTCAAAGTCCTAATTAGTCCTTCAAACTGGTATATAGCATAATGGCTCTGAAGTCTCAGTAGACACACAGGCAACAATTTGCTTGTAAGAGATTCCTTAGCTGTTTAAAGACCGAGGTGAAGGTTGGCCTAACTGTTGTTAACACTTGGTTAACTGTTTCTCCTTTTAAACAGTCATGTGAAAATTATGAACGTTATTACAAGCAATACTACATGGTTTAATGTAATACTTCCTGTATTATTAACATCACATACAGATTTCATCAAGTCCTAGCAATGTGTTACTGTATTCATAATATTTTTGTCCTAGTGAAAGCAAAGAAAATAAGAGGTATCAAAGTTATTTTCAGTGGAAAAAGAGATCCTTTCCTGTATTAAAAATAAAAAAAAAAAAATAAATAAACCCTCAACTATATTCAAAAAACCCCTGAACAGTTTCTAAGCAGTATTTTAATTGCATGCTTTACCTCATACCTGGTATAACTTCTAGTGCTTAACATACACAAACAGTATTTTGACTTTGTAATATCACTGAAATAATCCTGTTAAAGATTAATTTTGCAAGCTTCCCTAAAAACACAGTTTACACTCAGGAGTGGCTAAGCATAGAGCTTCATTTCATTTTCTGTCCAGTGGGGAACTTATGAAGTTTCAGTGCTCATGCCTATGTCCCAGCTCCTGTTCTCCAAAATGCAGGAGTTTGCCAACCATTTTAATTTTGGTTTGTTTCTAAATTGGATCACTTCAGCGATGCAGTTTTTCAGTGTGGCCTGGCAAACTGTCAGATTGGTGCAATAGTGAGGGTACGGAAGGAAATGAATAGCCAGGTGGTAAAGAGGTGAGAAAGACGAGAACTCAGACTCTCCTACTGCCTAAGAAAACCATCCGTTTACTTACATCTTAGAACAAACAAACAAACAAAAACACTTTCAATGCTTAAACAGCCTTACTACCATGTTTACAAATATTTCATACCTAACACCATTTATGTCCTACAAAATCAGGTGTTCCTGGAACCATATGCTGTATTTCATGTTACATAAAATGCTTCTTTTACTCTTGCATCCAACAACTTAAAATGATTGTATCCACCTTAGGCCACGTGTAAATTAGCAAGCAGTGTGTGGTGCAGCAGGACTGGATCTGCAGCATGAAACAATTGGTTCTGAGGGCACAACTTCCACACTGTATGGTTTTTATTTGTTTGTTTTTTACTTCGTAATCATTCTAGTTTGGCCTGATGGGCAAATGCTCATCAACTAGATGTAATCCTGGAACACATTTTCCAGTTTCGCTTCACGAAAGGGATCCAATTCCTATGCTCCAAGACATTGTAAGGTTTTGTTGTTAATGATGTGATACAAATATCTTAAGAAAGTTGCTCAGATCTAGCAAATTTTGAAAGAAATAGAAAGTGGCCCACAGAAAGAGAAGTTCATGTTGTGGCATTTGTTTCACAGTCTAGTGCTGTAATTCTTACCAAAGTACTTTCTTCAGTTCAAGGTTTCTTCAGGGAATCCTACAAACATTTCATGTTCATAGACTGAAAATCCCAGAAATGGGCTATACTTTAATTCTCCAACAGGATTCATTTTGTGAGAGTACCTCCACCCGTGCAGACAGCATTTGAAACATGTTCATTCGCACAAAGAAAGAAGTCTTGGATGTTTATTACTTTCAAGGGTCTCTTTCTATTTTTTGGGGGGTGGGGTTGGTGGGTAGGAATGGATCAGGTCATGAACTTACTTAGCCTGGCTTTGAATTGCTGCTGCTTATGCGTGATTAGGTAAAACCTTCAAGACTGGGTGGTGAATGAGCATGGCAGTAACACAGCTCACCTCTCCCATTCATGGCTGTTCATGCTGTTTATTTCCATGTGTCCCAGACACTGTGAAGAGCATATTTTTAGTGTATTGCTACCAGAAAATTGTTCAAGGGCTATCAAATAGGACTCAATAAAAAATATTGTGAGGGCCGTTATAAACACTTGCCGATCTTACTGTTCTTTTAATCCTTATGATTTCCAAGTAGAATTGTATCACAGAGTATCACAAGTAGAATTGTAGGCCTATACAAAAACTATGCATCTTGTCAATACATGGTTCCTGAGCTTAGTGGAATGTTACGAAGCCAACTAAGTAACTTGCCCAGGTTAGTACAGCTCAGAGGACTTAACCTGAGATAAACAGTTCCTTCTCTCTGCATCTCCTTTTCTGCTATACATCCACAACTAACCATTCTGATGATGATTAGTCCAATATGAATTTGTTGTTTGAGACCAGGGGTTGTTGACTTACCCAGTCAGGTCTTATAATTTGATTTAAAAATGAGTTAATAAAACACTTTAAATGTGGGTTTAAGGTTATTTGTTTATTAAATGTGTGTTTAAGTTTTATTCTGAGGACCTGAGCTTTAATCTTGATAACTATTCAAATGATTTCATAGAATCACAGAATCATTAAGGTTGGAAAAGACCTCCAAGATCATCTGGTCCAACCATCCCCCTATCACCAGTATCACCCATTAACCAAGTCCCTAAGCACAGCGTCCCACCTTTCCCTAAATACCCCCAGGGATGGTGACTCCACCACCTCCCTGGGCAACCCGTTCCAATGCCTGACTGCTCTTTCTGAGAAGAAATGTCTCCTCATTTCCAACCTAAACCTCCCCTGGCACAACTTGAGGCCTTGCAAGCTCACATCTAAGGAGCCTATTTTTCTCAGGTGTGCATTTGAAAGAGAAATTGGCATAATATGTTACAGCAATTCTTTAAAAAACTGAGAGAACAAGGATTTTCAAACAGAGCACTAGGTTATTTCCTATTAAAAATATAAGTATATATTAAATTTTAATTTATAATAATATTAGTAATAAAAGAACCTTCTAAAACCTAGTAACTCTTTACTGAATCACTAAAGACTAATATTCCCCAAATAAAAAAAAATAACAATCTGTTCTTTCAACAGTTCTATAATATTCACTTGTGGAAGAGTTGGGGCTTGGAAGGGGAGGGTTGGAGAGACAAGGTCTAACTTTGTTGAAATCAAACTGTGACGTCAGGTATTTTGAGGTTAATAATTCTTTTCCATCAAAAATGTATTGCCATGATAACAGTGCACATATGACCAAATAAATTATCACCAATAATTGTTATGTGTCTTTTTATGAATATATTTCATGAATTCCAGTGCTTCCAGTACATGCAGGTTTATGATTCTATCCTAAAACATTATAGCAGTTATGAAGTGGATGTGAGTGGCAATCAGTCTCTGAGAGCATCTCTCCATTATCTCCATCTATATGATCCTTAAAAAGTGCAGTGGGGAATCCTTATTTAATGTATAAAAATAACATCTAATAGCTGGAAAAAGTTTTAAGTTCTTTTCAATTGCAGGTTATCAGATAATCATCTTGCGGGAACATGCCTCGGCACTTCCATGTATTCAAGGTTGACAAAATGAAGTATCTCCTCTAATTCTTTTGGCAGTTGAAGAAAAGTGATTGAAACCTTTTGTTACACAACCTTTAAATGAACACATCCGTAGGGTAGTTTTTGAGGGATGTAGTATAGATTTGCATAATTAGCTAGAAGCTCTTTTTTTTTTTTTTTTTCCCCACCGAACTGAAGGCAGAGTACTGTCTCCAAAGTTTATTATCAGCCTTAAGAGCTGCAAATTTCACCATCAAGTTCAAACCACTTGATTATAGTATACTTTTAACAGTTTCAAATGGTCCCAGTGCAGTTTCATTGCTGTCTAGAACAATCGAGCAGATAATGGATTTCACATTTCACAGTAACAGTAAACTGTCAAGAACCTTTTGAGGCATTAATGACTGTGGGCATAATATGCCCTTTAACTGTTTTCAGCTAAAGGAGAAATGTGGAGCCTTTGCCCTGAGCAGTTGGGTCTTTTGAATGAATGATGCAAACAACACTCGTTAATTTGTTGGTGTGCTAATGCGATTTATACGAACGTCTGTACGTAATGTGATGTATTTTGTTGCTTCTGCAGAAGCCATCTTCAAATTTATTCTCAATAAAAGAGGTTTCAGTTTTGCTCTTTGGATTTTGTGCTAGAATTATGATCTGTTGTAATGCAAGCTATCTTGAGTCTGACAAGCCATTGCAAACAAATTACAAAAAACTTCTATGTCTACTACAGAAAGCTTTACAGCAGTTATTGCAGTCTTTATGCATCAGCGCAGATCATTTTCTTGCTCATTTCATGAAAAGCAAAATCTTTTCTTTTTATCTTGTCTTTTGGGTGGAATGCTATTGCTGAGGTGATTGCTGTAGTCGTGATTCATGGTGGGCTATAATTTGACCAAGAGCAAATAAATATTGGCACACCTGGCTCCATATCACACCATTTTCCTTGTGTTTGCTCTCTGTCCTTTGTGTATTGAACAAATAGTCTGTAGATATTGTGCCTTACACAGGCAGTATTTAACCCTTGATAATTACAGAGGATGAAATCATCTTTCCATGGCAAATAACTGCACATATAAGAAATGCCTACCTGCACATTTTATTATTATTATTTTTTTTTTAGTTAGACTTTGCTCTAAATATATATTTCAAATATATCACTTGCAAGAACCTTTTAAGGTATTAATGACTGTGGGCATAATATACCCTTCTAGACTCTGAATTTGATGTCAGTAAAACAGACCTTTCATTTTCTCAGTCTTCAGTAATGGTAGCTGTATTGAGGTGACATGACAAGACTCAGAGGTCGGCAGGGTGCTGCAGGGGTGGCCTCTGTGAACAGAGCCCAGCAGCTGTCCCATGTCAGACCAGAGCCAGCTCCAGCCAGCTCCAAAAGGGACCTGCTGCTGGCCAGAGCCGAGCCAGGGAGTGACACTGGCGGGCCTCTGGGAGAGCAGATTGAAGGAAGGGGAAAATAATAATTAAAAAAAAAAAAAAAAAAAAAAAGTGAGGAGCGAGAACCAGCCCTGCAGACCCCAAGGTCAGTGCAGAAGGAGGGCAGGAGGTGCTCCAGGTACCAGAGAAGTTCCCCTGCAGCACACGGTGTACCATGATGGAGCAGATCTCCATGCTGTAGTGGAGCCCACACAGGAGCAGGGGTCTGGGGGGAGCTGCCGCCCGTGGGGGACCCGTGCTGGAGCAGTTTGCTCCTCGGGGATGGACCCCGTGGTACAGAGCCGTGTGGGAGCAGTGCTTGAAGAGCTGCTGCCTGTGGGCAGCCCCCGCAGGCTCAGCTGGGGAAGGACGGCATCCGTGGGAGGGACCCCACGGGGAGTGACTGGGAGGCAAAAGGCTATAGACTGACCACAGCTCCCATTGCCCATTCCCTTGCACTGCTCGGGGGGGAGGTGGAAGAGGGTGGATAGGGGGGAAGGTGTTTGTAGTTTGCTTTTAGTTTTCACTGGTCTAGTCTGTTATCAATAGGCAATCAATTATATTAATATCCCCATGTTGAGTGTGCTTTGCCCATTATGATATTTGGTGAGGGATCTCCGGGTCCTTACCTCAACCCCTGAGACCTTTTCATTGTATTTTCTCCCCATTTCCCTTTGAGGAGGAGGGAGAGAGAGAAAGAGCAGTTGTGGTGGAGCTCAGCTCCCCAGCAGGGTGAAACCACCACGGTAGTTCAGCTTTAGTCAGACCCCACTCTAGGAAATAAATACTTGTTTCACTCAAGCCTAATTTTGTGCCTCATTCTGACCAGGTTCTGCAGGTATTCTGAGATCACGGTGAGCATTCGATCCATTGTTGAGGGAAGCTTCCCCTTGCTTTGAAAATCGCATTGTCTTCACCCTGAGATTGAAAAGACTTTGCTTTTCTCAAATCCTTATCTTGTAATTTACTCAGCGCCTCTAAAGACATCAGTGAAGAAATTGATACATCAAAGCTGACATACATGCTAAGTTCTCTGAGCACCTGTTTCATAGAAGAGAACATTTCTAAAAAAGATTAAACATTTCCAAATTATATAGCTATTGTAGGCTTTCTTGACATTTCCAATCTTGCTTACACTTTACTCAGCTGTGTGCAAAATACAAAAGAAGGAGCTTTATTGTGAGGCCACTAAACCATCCTGTCTACTGGAAAATGAGAATAGTAGTTTCATGCGTTTGTGGCGTAAAGGAGGTCTGCAATGCAGCAGGAACCAGTTTGCTCCTGAAGGTCAGCATATAATATGAGGTCTCCTAAGGATAATGGGACATTCTTTTTGTCGTTCTTGTTTGTCCAATGCCAGTTGGTAACATTGCCTGTTTGTGATAAATATTAAATGCTTATAACAATATACAAGGATCATTCCTAAACAGTGATTTGTGTGACTCAGAGACACCGATGACAAACAAGGTATCTTGCATACTTTATTAGCAATGAAAACATTCCTCAAAGACATGATTCCACTTAAAATTCAGCTCCGTCAAGAAAGAAAAAAGCTTTTCTCTTTCCTCTTACCTGTTGAATAAATTTAATATCTTCACACTAATTAGGAAGTTAAAATTACATCACCAGAAGTAGTAATATCTTCTTAAATACTGCTTTATGTTCTAGTGAAGTAAAAGAAAGCGATAGAAGACCTACGAATAGCCTTGAAAATGGTTTAAGGAATGAAAGCACATAGAATTTGTAATAAAGCTAGACAAACATTTTAATACTTTAGAAACCCTGACCTTGAATGCTAAAATACAGTAGTGCTACTCTCAAGCCATGTATTAGAATAACTCATTAAAAAGTGTTCTCTGCATGTTGCATGTCAGTTATTGTTTGCATTGCTGCATTAAGTTCAAGGCACAGTTTTTATATTTGCATTTCCTTTTAATGAAAATTATAAAAAATAAACTACTAGTAATGTATATATTTAAAATAAGATTAAATCCAGTATACTCAAATATCCATTATCAGGTCTCTTCTCGGCATAGACCAGAAACTAGTATAACATTGTCCACTCCAATTTCTCCAGTTTTGCCTTTCCCACGTTCTGATTCAAAAGTGATCTGTCATAAGAAAAGAGATGTATTAACAGTGAAAATGTAGTTTATCCAACCATTTAGCAACTCTTAAAGGTAATTAGTTACAATGCTATATTTGAGGAATGTTTTATTACAATACAGGAAAGACTTGATGACTCAAATCCTTTCAGCTTTTAGAATTTGTGAGTATTATTTGAACTAGACTGATAATCCTCTGCACAGATTTACAGCACCAAATGGATTCATTTAATAAGATTACTTATTTTGACTGTACAAAGACAATGCAAATTGAGTGAAATCCTATTATAGTAATGTAACACTATCACAGTATGTGATGTTAGATCCCCCCTTTTCTTGAAGACATTACAATTATTCATTTTCCACTCTCTGGATATATATCCAGTACATACATATGTATCTAACTACTATATACAAAGTGGGTTACTAGTTACAGTAATATATACACACACCCATATATGGTAGGTTTATTTTATGAATAGGATGTCTGTGTTTTATTTTTATAGTCTGATTCTTATTTACATAAGGGTTCTTCTACAAAGAACCTTGAAAAGGTCTAGCATTTCCTTTAGGCTCACAGTATTCAATTGTGCCGTATAACCCTTTGCACAGCACTGAAGACATTCAGTCACATAAATTACAATCAGGCTCTAAAATTTCAAGGAGAAACTTGCTGAAGCCTTGACTGGGATAGTTTTCAGATATACATCAGGGCACAGTGCTCCCTGCTGGCTAGCATGTCCTGCTTCTAGGGTGATTGTCTGCTCTTGGTAATAAATGATGTCTCTTTTTGAACTAATGGTCTGGATAATGTGGTTTGAGAGCGTCCTTTTTTATGAAATGGGGATATTTTTCATTTTTCCAGGGATATATGTGTGCCTTCTGTTGCATTAGATATTAAACTGTAATAATTTATGATCTGATGTAGTTTTTACAAAATGATAGAATTACTGGCATTAGTGTCCTAACCAACTGGGGCAATTCAGTTATGAAATTACAACCAGATAATAACTTTTCTGCCTCCTAAAATCTGTGTTCCTGTTTCCCATTCCACATAAGCCTTTCAACTGCCAGTACGTGATGCCTATAAAACAGCAGGAGCTACATTTCAGGATTGGGAAATTAAGCTGTTGGTTATGGTAGTTGGCTTCTGAACTGTGTTGTACTTACAGTGTTGGTTGTTTCAGCCCCCTGAAATATTTCTACTTTTCCAGTTCTCCACCTTTCATCTTTCCCTTTGTTCTCCTCCCAGACAGGAGCAGTTTTTTTGTTGGCGAGGAACACTCGAAGTTTCCCCACTCTCTCGCCAGCAAGTCGATAACTGAAAATCAAGCAGTAGCTGCTCTTTGGTTTGAGGTCATTGAGGAGAAGTTTTAGGCGTCCCGTATCCTTCTTGTGGCCCACAAAGGCTGGAACTGCCATGTAGTACCCATCACCTTGTAACAAAAAAAAAAGGAAAATACAACTTTAATAGACTTGAGATATCTATTAGCAAATTGAGTAAAATTTTGTTAAGAAAATAAGTGGAAGCTGTGTTACTTGAATAATTTAAAATCAGACTGGAGAAAAGCAGCAGGGATTATACTTTAAAAGGAATCAGCCTGCACTGTTGGAAGTCAGATCAGTTTACAAAGGAGATGAGTTCATATTTCACTGGCAATTACAGTCATTCTTCCTTGCATTGCAATTGTCTGTATCTTTCAAAGGCAAAATCAACTCAGTTTTTTTTTTTTTTTTTTTTTTTTTTTTTTTTTTTTCAAATGCAATAGCTTGAAACATGCTGCTGGGCCTCTGTGGTCAGATCATTTCCAGTACTTGAGCTATCTCAACACTCTGTCCTCGGCAGTGATGACAAACTCATAAAGGAACTGACAGCTTATTCGACAAATCCTGTAGGACCAATGGAATGAAAGAGACACACAAAGAGAGAAAAGGATAAAACATCTGGGCCCATAAATGAAGTCATAATCAGCAGATCTACGTTTGGGAAAATGGGTTAAGGTCAGGGTAAGGTCTTCCTGGAAGTGTCAGGACAGAGAAAGGAGCAGGGGAAAAAGAGATACAAGGAGCAGGAGAGGAAGGAAAGACTGGGATGGAAAGACTGTGAAGGCAAAGAAGAGAGGGAAAGACTGTGAGGGAAAAAAAAAAAGAGAGGGCCCTAGACGAGTTGAACATAACACTCCAGGTGGGGGTCTCAAGAGAGCAGAGGGGGAGAATCACCCCCGTCTACCTGCTGGCCACACTTCTTTTGGTGCAGCCCAGGATATGGTTGGCTTTCTGGCTTTCTGAGTTGCAAGCACGCATTGATGTATCATGTTGAGTTTTTCATCCAGCACTATCCCCAAGTCCTTCTTGTTAGGGCTACATAATCAGCAGATCTACGTTTGGGAAAATGGGTTAAGGTCAGGGTAAGGTCTTCCTAGAAGTAGCAGGACAGAGAAAGGAGTTGGGGAAAAGGAGATACAAGGAGCAGGAGAGGAAGGATTAGCAAGGAAAAACCATGATGGAGAGACTGTGAGGGAAGAGACACAGAACGTGTATGCTGGAATTGGAGCAAATGGTCCACAGAATCCACTGGTTCCCACTGTAACACCTTCTGCAACATTTCCCGGGAGACATGGGAAGATCACAGAATCATAGAATCACAGTATCGTTTGGGTTGGAAGGGACCTTAAGGATCATCTAGTACAACCCCCCTGCCATGGGCAGAGACACTTCCCACTAGACCAGGTTGCTCAAAGCTCCATCCATCCAACCTGGCCTTGAACAATTCCAGGGATGGGGCATCCACAGCTTCTCTGGGCAACCCATTCCAAGGCCTTATTGCTCTCATCATGAAAAATGTTTATATTCAACCTAAATCTACCCTCGTTCAGTTTTAAACCATTACCCCTTGTTCTGCCATTACAGGCCCTGGTAAAATCTCTGTCTTTCTTATAAGGCCTCTTTATTTATTGAAAGACCACAGTGAAGTCTCTCCAGAGCCTTCTCTTCTCCAGTCTGAACAACCCCAACTCTCTCAGCCTTTCTTCATATGAGAAGTGCTCCAGCCCTCTGATCATCCTTGTGGCCCTCCTCTGGATTTGCTCTAGCAGGTCCATGTCCATTTCATGTTGGGGGCCCCAGAAGAGCTGGACACAGCACTTCAGGGGTCTCACAAGAGCAGAGCAGAGGAGAGGATCACCTCCCTTGCCCTGCTGGCCACACTTCTTTTGGTGCAGCCCAGGATACAGCTGGCTTTCTGGGCTGCAAGCACACATTGCTGGCTCATGTTGAGTTTTTCATCCGCTACAATCCACAAGTCCTTCTCTTCAAGGCTAGTCTCAATCCACTCATCACCTGGTCTGTATTGGTATTGGACATTGCCCTAACCCAGGGGTACTTGATCCTGTTGAGCTTCATGAAGTTCACATGGGTACAATCCTCAAGCCTGTAAAGGTCTCTCTGGATGACATTCCTTCCATTTAGTATATCAACTGCAGCCCTCAGCTTGGTGTCATCTGGGAACTTACTGAGGGAGCACTCAATGCCACTATCTCTATCATTGATGAGGATATTAAATAGTATTGGTCCCAGTATGGACCCTTGAGGAAAAGGAGAGAAGAGAAGGGGAGGAGAGGGGAGGGGAGGAGGGGAGAAAATGCAACAACAACAAAAAGAATAATCAAAACAACTGATGCACAATATGGTGGCTCACCACCAGCTGACTGATGCCCAGCCAGTCCCTGAGCAATGGCAGCACCACCTGGACAACTCCCCTCAGCTTTAATTGTTCGGCACAACGCCATATGGGATGGGATATCCCTTTGGCCAGTTTGTGTCAGCTTCCCAGCCTCCTTGCTGGCAGGGCTGCCTGAGAAGCTGAAGAGTCCTTGAGTTGGTTTAAGCACTGCTCTGCAACAGCTAAAACATCACTGTGTTATCAGCATTATTCTCACCTAAATCCAAACCACAGCACCATACCAGCTACTATGAAGAAAAGGTATTCTATCCTGGATGAAACCAGGACATCAGGTATCAGTTTTTCTTAAGTAGCACCCTGCCCTTGCTTCACTCTAAGGAATGCCCTCACTATTTGGTCTTGCGGAGTTCGAGATTTCTGAGCTATCACAGTTGCTATGTCTAAGGTGCTTGAGTGGCAACGCTGCCACATCAATCTAAATGGCAAATGGGTGGTTAAAGGTCCTACCAGCCTTGGAGCAACACAACATGTAGCTAATATGGTTCCCATTGTTTTGTACCTTGCAATTCCTAACGGTTGTTATTTTCTAATCATTTTTTTCTCATCTTTTGATTCCCTTATGTTGAAATTGCTAAGTATCAATTGCCACTGGATATTTCAAAGAAGCAACTTCCACTCCCAGCCTTCTCTACTGCCTCTTTTTAAAGATTATTTCTTTACAAAGAAAACCCACTGATAGGAAAATTAATTCTCTATTTTATTTTCTCCTCCATCCCCCTTTTTTTTGGAGGGGGTGAGACACCAAATCAAAGCACGGCTAGAGGGAAGATATTTAAATACCTCTATCTCGATCAGCAGGATTCCAGTCAAAGTCATCATTAGTATCTTGTTTCCAGTCGCAGACCCCTCGACTGAAGCTGCAATCAACTGGAAAAAAATAAATTGGCAATGCAGGCACACAGATAAGTGGAGCGTTAGATTATAAGTACTGATAAAAATAATTTGCTTTTTATTCACCTAGTTATGAGTGTATAGGTCATTCTAAAATTATGTGCAATCTGAGTTACGATACTGTTGACCTAGATTAAATTGCAAAAAAAAAGCACAACACTAGAATTTATGTAGTAATTCTTTCCTTAGTTCACAGAAATATCTATTGTGACTTTTTACTGCCAAGTTTCCATGTGCACATGATTTTATATGCTGTGAGTTTTGTATACTGAATGCCTGCTGATTGCCAGGTGTAGTCTGAGATGTCAGTTTTGAACTCTAACATCATAAGTAGTTTAGGATCTGCCAACTTGCAAGCTTTACTCTCTCCGTATGTGACTCTGCTGTAGTTGTAATCAGCTGAGATGCACAAGCTCCAGTTCATTCCATTGAAAGCGAGAAGCTGTCCTCCCATGAGAGGAATCCTTTACTTCAGCACTCAATTTATATTATACAGAGCTGGAAGTAGCCCAAATCAGTTGATCTTTTGAGCACACTGCAAAAAATGTATCATCCAGAGCACACCACAGCCTTTGTGACTGTGCAGATGAAAAGCATCATATATAAAGAAATAAACACTGAAATGCCAGCATGACAGATCAGATTAAGAACAGTATGTCAGCCGCCTGAATTTCCTTAGAAAGAAGGATCCTTCTTGTTCTTTTCATGCATTTTATCATGAGACAGAGTAGTGCAGGACATGACATTTGGAGAGTATTACTGTATAAATTTAAGTCTTGTTTCCAAAAGTACTACTTTCTGACTTGAAAAACAAAGTAAAACAAACAAACAACAAAAACTATCTCACACTAAATGTCTGCCAGCATGTTTGCCTTTTTTATTTTTTATTTTAAAGATCTGGAATCATATCTCCATTGTTTTTTGGTGAAAACCACCTTGTCCTAAAAGGAATCTTAGCTACAGTGAATCCCAACATTTCAGCCCCTGCACACTTAGCTTGTGACTCCGCAGAAGAATGTCACTGCCCTCTAAACGCATTAGCTCAATATGATCTCTCAGTTCCCTCTCTTGGATTCTTTTTTCTTTTTTTTTTTTTTTTCCTGGCTCTCGTAGTCAGGTCCTTACAGTCAGCTTCATCATTCTGTCCAAAGCCTGTTTTTAGCTTCTTGCTAGCTTTACTTACCTCAGGAAGGCTGCACAACTTAAAATCAAGTCACTGCATCACAGAGGAACAGTTTCCCACCAGGAGAGAGGGTGAGAGTGCTCTCTGATCTGCTTGTATGCTCTGCTTTGACCTGAGATACTCTGCAATCTGTTACAGTTACCAGAAGGCAGTGCAGTCTTATGCTAGGAAATGTGTGAAATAGTTTAGGGCATAGTCTAGGGCATGGCAGAAATTTAAATTGTGTACATAAATTGGCAGGTCTTGGGACTTGTATGTTCCACTGAATGATTTTACAACTTTTTTTTTTTTTTTTTTTTTTTTTTTTAATATGAAAAAGAACAGAATATCACCTTACTCTGATACCCACAGGACTTACTGATGAAGTGGGAGCTATCATGAATTTTTTTAGGCTATTTAAAATTTAGGGTAAATACTTATTCAGTCTTGTTCAGAGGACACTCATTCCTGTTGATTACAAGATAAAAAAAAATTAAAATAGCTGAAGGACTTTGGGATATGGTTGTGTGCTACGCAACACTCCTCTAACATGGCTGCATTTTCTAAGTAACCAAAATTACCTTATTTTTTCATGACTCTGAAATAAATAAGTAAAATTCAATTGCAAGTCATTTTTCCATGTAGGGGGACATTTGATACATGTCTTATCAACAGATAAAGATGTTTTGAAAAGGACACAACCAGATTCTCACATTGGAACTGGCAGAATGGTTTCGCCAGGTATTTGCCAGATATTGTCTCTAAATGCTCATTAAGCGTTTGTTTTATGCTAAAAACTTTTAAAGAGGTTCTGAAGCTTAGGTGATACAGATACTCATGAAAACACAAGATATTCAGGAAAATAAATATTACAGAATAAAAATAAAGTACCTTCTTGCTCTGGTCTCAAAACTGGAACTTTTCTTTGTGCCAGGAGAGGGCCAAAGGCAGCTGCTTCTTTACCCTGGGGAACTGGTGAAAACAACTCATCAAGTGCTGAATCATAACAGGAACAGAAAATGGAACTTTATTCCTTTATACCAGTTGCCATAGTTTATTTAAATAATTCAATGTATGTGTTTTTCACTCCCCCACCGAAATAACATTTCTAGCCCCAGTTAGATACTAACTCTGAATATTAAAATGTTGTTTAAATTGCTAATTTCCACATCACTGTGCCTTTTAAAATGTGGGCAATAGAGTTGCAAGGTTTGCAAGGTCAAGTATCTTTGCACATGATCCTTCTTTGGCATGATGATCTGCTTTCTTGCTGCAAAATTTCAAGTATTGATTGCCGTAGATGAACATCATGAGATAGCAAAGACAAAGACTGAATGACTTGGCAGCAGTTTGGAAACAGGAACCTCAAAAAATAGGTAACGTGAGAAACTTTTTAAAAAGCCATATACTTTGGGAGACCAAAGGCCCACAGCTGTGCGTTCAGGTGGGTGGTATCTGTGCTGCTGTAATGGGAGCTCCAGGAGATGATTTTTCCAAAGCTGTACTCTCTCCTGGCGCCTGCAGGCCTCATCAGATCCACTGTCTGTTGGGAAGGAAAGGTGCAGTGACTACCCTGCGTCTTCCTCACCCTCCCTGAATCAGCTGGCAAGCACAGCCTGATGTTTTGATTGTCAGATGTGGTAGAAAACCCTGAGCAAGCTCTTCTGTAAAAACTGATTGACCTGTCATGTGCCAAACTGGAAGAGTTGTTCAGCAGCAGTAAATGAACGTTAGGTGCTTTCTCTAAAATATCAGACTGATGGAGGAACTGAAAGAAATTAAAAATTTTCAGCTGCAGCCTGAGAGATGAAGACAAAACCTCTCATGTCTGTTGAGCTACAAAGGTACAAGAAGCTTGCAAACTCTATTTTCCATGAATTGTCAACCTGGGGCCCAAGTATTTTTGAAGTTCTGTGGTTAAGCTTCTTTTGTATTATTTTAAGTGGTGACTGGAAAAGTGTACACACTAAAAAAAAGATGACCTCAACTTCTCTGTGTGGTGCCTACATAAGTAACTAATCACACAAGGCAATGGAAAACGTGCTTTCAGTGGCAGAGTACTCCATCCATTGCAAACACAC
Organism: Oxyura jamaicensis; assembly: GCF_011077185.1. Lineage (NCBI taxonomy): Eukaryota > Metazoa > Chordata > Aves > Anseriformes > Anatidae > Oxyura > Oxyura jamaicensis. Next base: position 126,594,181 of record NC_048893.1, read on the forward strand.
ATGCAGATGATACCTGTGATACATACTTATGAATACAGAAGAATCTTAGAATCATAGAATCATTAAGGTTGGAAAAGACCTCCAAGATCATCTGGTCCAACCATCCCCCTACCACCAACGTCACCCACTAAACCATGTCCCTAAGCACCACGTCCAACCTTCCCTTGAACACACCCAGGGACGGTGATGCCACCACCTCCCTGGGCAACCTGTCCCAATGCCTGACTGCTCTTTCTGAGAAGAAATGTCACCTCAATTCCAACCTGAACCTCCGCAGGTGCAACTTGAGGCCAAGGAAGGATGGTAAGGATAATGAGGGAGGAGGAAAGAATGATCCTTTGGATTACTGCTTACAAAAGGTGCTAGTGGAAAGCCTGACATAAGAAGTTCACTTTTTCAGCCATATTGCATGGGCAGCAGCACTAAGAAAAGCTCAGACTTCCTCAACAGTGCCAGGTGATAGGAGCTATGGAAATGGACACTGGTTTCTCTACTCAGCAGTGCTACTAGGAAGCTGCAGATACCAACTATTTTAAAAGTCATGATTTTCATATATATGCATATATGTTCAGTTGAGAGTTTCTTTCAGTGAGTTCCAGTGAGTTTCACTTATCTAGGGCTTCCCACCAAAATGTTCCAACAAATTTGAAGTCATAAGCACATGCCCAAGTTTAAGAATATGCTTACAAACCCTGCAAACCAGAGCCTCCTAGTACCATAAAGAATATACCATTTCTTAACCTTTCTTCTCCTTCAAAAGTGTAAAAAGTGTTCTATGTGTACACCAGGGAAAACACACAGCAATGACAAGACCCTGGAGGCAGTTCCAGAAGGACTGAATTGAGCCAAGAAAGGCGACTCCTGCAATCTTATGAGCTTTCTGATGAATTGCCAGGAGCATGTCCCCTCTTGTTTCCCTTGCAGCCTTCTCCTCACCTGGACCACTACTAAATCACCTGGATAATATTCTTACTTAAGGCGAAGATTAATATATCTTTCTCCAAATTAATATATGTCTACATATACAGATTTAGGAACATGCGCAAAGTGTTTAGGTGATAAGTTTACTGTCATGCCATAAACTTGGCCTCCTGCTGTGTGAAAGAGGCTCAGGCTGTGAAAACCCTTGCCAAAATGAAGAAAGCTATTAAAATATGAACAGTTCTGGAAAGACTAGAGCAATTTAACAGAAGATAGCAGCTGCCAGAATGATTTATTTACAAAGTTACTGAATTACACTTGAATTCACTTGAGGGATATACATGCAGGTGTACCTGTGTGCAGCAAATGCTCCCAGTGAAGAACTGCCATTTACATAAAAAGAGTAAAATTTTATATAGAATCATAGAATATCCTGAGTTGGAAGGGACCCTTAAGGATCATCAAGTCCAACTCTGGACACCGCACAGGTCTACCCAAAAGTTCAGACCATGTGACTAAGTGCACAGTCCAATCTCTTCTTAAATTCAGACAGGCTCGGTGCAGTGACAACTTCCCTGGGGAGCCTGTTCCAGTGTGCAACCACCCTCTCTGTGAAGAACCCCCTCCTGATGTCAAGCCTAAATTTCCCCTGCCTCAGCTTAACCCCATTCCCGCGGGTCCTGTCACTGGTGTTAATGGAGAAAAGGTCTCCTGCCTCTCGACACCCCCTTACGAGGAAGTTGTAGACTGCGATGAGGTCTCCTCTCAGCCTCCTCTTCTCCAGGCTGAACAGGCCCAGTGACCTCAGCCGTTCTTCGTACGTCTTCCCCTCCAGGCCTATCACCATCTTCGTAGCCCTCCTCTGGACACTCTCCAACAGTTTCATGTCCTTTTTATACTGTGGTGCCCAGAACTGCACACAGTACTCGAGGTGAGGCCGCACCAGCGCAGAGTAGAGCGGGACAATCACCTCCCTTGACCTACTAGCGATGCCGTGCTTGATGCACGGCATATCCAAATCTATTTTTGCTTTCAGTGTCAGGCATTACAGTCAGGTTCTCCACTTACTGGAAGATATCACCAGCAAGTTATGAGAAACTGTATGCTTCAGCTTACAGAAATGTTTTCAAGAAGCCTTAGTTCTTGGAAGGTGCCTATGTTTGACATTGGACCATCATGGGACATAACCAGAATCCAAGGTCTGTCCCTCCTAAGTACTAGGCAGGAGTCAGGCCTGCACTTTTCAGCTCTTCTGCAGTCCAGTGGTGCTTGCAGAAATGCAGGCCTTATGGGGAGTCCTCGTCTCTTGTTCCATAAGAATACACTCTGACCAACAAAAGCTCACTTAAGTCTCACTTCAGGTGCAGCAGAGTCCACCCTTTCTGTACTGCTGGTATCCCCCACCAATGTGTCTGCAGCACTAGCTATGATAGTATCTCCAGTTACATATAAACCCCTTTGCACCAGGGTGCTACACATTCTTAAGTGCTATTGCCTTCACTATACTCTTGTGAGTTATGATGGGTTAATCTTATGAGCAGGAATTAATGGCAGAGAGAATTAATGCCCAGGTCCTCAGGGATACCTGTATAAACAACTACCACCAGTCTCCGTAGGAGCTGTGTCTCAGAGTGCCTGACGAGCTGGGCAGAAGTAAATTGGTGATGTTCTGTTCCTGAGAGCAGTCAGCTTATTGCTGACACAGTCTCCTGGGTCTGCAAGAAAGTCAGTATTGCTGTCTGTGACATATATCTAAGTAATGCCCCTGCTCTGAGGAAAAGAAATCTCTCCGTCTGAGTCACATCAGGTGCAACTTGTCAATTGTATTGACTGCAGGAACTGTGCCTAGGAAAGAGACTTTCTGCAAAATGCAACAGTCCCAGCTAGATCATATGGTTGAAACAATCCCGAGGAACATAATTGCATAAAAATAATAGGGCTCACATAAACTGACTCTGAAATAACTGACGACATGACTGCAGTCATGGGGACACTTCTTAGCAATACCTTCAGAAAATACTTGAGAAAGTACTGCTAAAAAGAAGCATTCAGACATTGCCCTAATACAAACATGCCTAAATAGAGTGCCATGAAGGGGATTTAAAAACAAATTTAGAAATTAAATTTGGATAAAAAGAAGTTCAGAATTCCACTTTAAAAAACATCAAGCTTCTAGGGAGAGCTGCGCATAAAGAAACAGATCAGTTTTGAGAGCCAACTTCCAGCCATTCCCCATCAGGGGAACTTTGGGTGGCTAAGTAAAGAAAGTGATGGACAAGGTGTAGCAAAAGAGCTAGTTAGGTTCAAACATATCCTTTTGCACAGCAATGTCCTCCTAGAAGTGCAGGCAGACAGCTCCCTTTGCTTGTCGAACAGGTTTGTTAGCACTGACCTACCAGTTGCACGAACTCTGACTACATGACTTGTAATTTGGAGCTGCCTTGCACTCGGATTTCTTGGAGTGAGCTCAGGTCCACCTGCAACGTATCATCTAGACAGACCCTCAAGTCAGTCTACAAGTTAAATAAAGAATAATGAGATCACAAAAGCAACAGGAAGTCTTCAGGAGCACATCTGGAAATGCAATGCTTGGATAAGCTGCAATTTTAAAAGGCCCAAAGTGAAAACAAAACTCCCCAAAAAAACAAACCCAATGAGCAGAAGTTCAGTACAATAGCTGTGCAGCATTGTTTCAGGGGCATGCTTCAGAAACAGAACACCACTGCTAAGTGACTCTGGTACTAAAGGACAGATTTTCCTTTATGTGCACTTGGTTTCACCTCTCTGCTTTGCCAACAATTGTATATAAGATTACTTACAGTACATTTAATACTCCTGGAAATAATATTTTGTCTGAAAAAATGCGGTTTGGTTTATAGCTTGAAAATTATTTTCTTGTTGTCTGCAGTAACACGTGCTATCCTTAAAGCTTGATTTTTCTTTTCCCTGTTAATGGGTCTATATTTCTTATAAATCACCCATAGCATCCTGAGGCGATAATACTGGAAGAACAGACATACAGCAGGAATACAGGCACCCAAATATTTAAAGGAGCTAATTGTGGGGAACAGGGTACATTTTTGTTTATTGCTATGGGTGTTTGGTTTTTCTACCCCCTGGAAAATGCCTGATTTTGCCTATGTAGTCTGGTTGGTCTAAATGTAAAAATAACACACACAATCTGGAAGAAATAACTCACTTTTAGTAATTCTAACATATACAGTCCCAAAGTGTCTGTATGTGGTATGTGGGAACACTCACAAAAATGGTTCTTGATGTCTACCTAACACTGCTCTCTGATGTGCAAAGCTCATTAAAAGACAAGACAAAACAAAACAAAAACAGCCAGAAAACCAGAGTGGTCACTATAAAAAAATCAAACAATATAATAGGTAGTAAAATGAAGACTAGCTTCCTATACATTCAGTATATCATTATTTGCTTGCACACTGGTCTAATTATCAGAAAAGACTGAGATTAACAGGCAACATGCTGATTGACTGGGAGAGTTCTCTTGTTCAGAATTAAGAGCCTAGAATCCTTAAGAAAAGCAGCCCACTTATCTTATTGCCAAATGAACCAGAAAGCAAAAACCTCCTTATCATTCTTGGTGCTATCAAAGGAAGAAGCTTGGTAATTAACACAGTTGGCTAGATTATACACTTGTGTTTTACAAATATTAACATATTAATTCTCATATGACTCTTAGGGAGCCCAGGAAGTTGTTTTGTTCGTTAGGTGTGCATACTCAAGAGTATGACATCTGGGATTTGACATTTTGATGTCCATGGCATTTTATACCACTGTTTAAAAGCAGTTCCTACTGAGTTAATAACTGTAGCTATTGGTGTTTATCACTTCGGGAAACCAGACCTTAGGATCTTGTCTCACACAGAAAATAAGGAACACACACTACTCAGAACATGAAATTACAACATTTTTTTCCCCCTTCCCTGCAGCCCCTGCCTCATTTTTTATGCATCTGCAACTTTTGCAATCAATAGGACAGAGTGCTGTTTATTGAACTACTGTGCACAGCAGGACAGATCCCCCCTTCAAACTGAACACGGTAAAGATCCCAGGGAAAACACACATTTAAAGTCATTAAAGACTGTATCAAAAGGTATAAAAATATAAAAAGAAAAAAAGTTTTCACAGATAAGCATAATTTTGGCATTTCTTAAATGTTGAGGGCTTTATTCTGCTATCTTAAACTACTGAATTTTTAAAAAACTGAGCAGAAGTTTTCATAAACATTCTGAATTTTGATACTTGGCCTATTTTAATAATTTAAATGCTCATATAATATTTTTTTCCCCCTACAGCATTTTCCTATGGCTTCCTATATATTTAATATGTAGTAAAGTTACCATGATAAAATAATGCACAAATTTAAAAATAATAATTAGTTCACACTCTGAAAAGTGTGAATTATCCATTTTTCCTAATTAACTCCCCTTCCTGGAAGACAAACAATACCATTTTTAATAATACAAAAAGCAGATGCAATGTCGATACTTCAGGGGATTGTACAGAGGAACTTAATGTGGTAGTAAAAGAATCACTGCTGAATACACATCAGCAGAGGAGGAAAAAAAAAGGATGTGTAAAATTAGCAGCTGTAAGTTTGAGAAAATCCTGTACTCCAAAGGATCATTCAATGCCATTAAAAATGAAGTGATTTTAAAGCTGGAAGTTCAATCAATTAAACCCAAGAATTGTCTAAATTTTAGTACATTAATGAGGATCAAGAATGGCATATGGAAATTTAAAAGGAAAGGAAACACAATTAATATGTGCAACCCAACCTGAAAGAAAAATGCAAATGGCATGACACCTTAAGTCCTATACATAGTTGGGATCAAAACACAAAGCCATAAATAAAACAAAGTTCATATACTTAATGAAACCTCATCTTGGGCATAGTAGTTTCCCTGTATAAAGAAGCACACCAATCTTCTGTCAGCTTCCCCTGGCAAAGTGAAATCTCACTGGCATGCTCAGCATATAAATCCCTTATATTACTAATTTAAAATTCCTGTCAAATATGACTAGAACAAAGAGAGTAGGGGAAAAATGCAGATAAATCACAATGCTTTAATATTTTCAAGCAATAATAGTCATAGTCACTGCTGTCAGTTGTAGAGGCAATTTCATAGAGATTTGTAGCCACAGATAGCTGTTGCTTAGCCCAGGCATATGGTGTTCAAATGTTCTGGCTTGGCTGAGAAAGTCCTTGAAAATGAACCTCGCTAAACTTCGTTACAAAAATCTCTTGTGTATTACTATTTTCACTTAGATTTTCCTGGTGTGCCCTCACTCAAACTGGAAACTTGGAAATTAATCCACTCCACACAGCGTGGCAGTGAGTATTCAACGGGAAGGTTACAGGATCTACCCTTTGCAGTTGCGTTGGGTCACACAGCCCAGTACAGGTCCCAGTTCCTCAGGTACCAGTTTAATTAGTCAATCATTTTCATTCCTTCCCAGTCTAACCACATCTAGCTGGACATATCTGGTACTACCAGTGCTTGTCAATTTCTATAATTCTCTTTGCATAAGAAAGCTCCCCATCAACTTACCTTCGTGAAGAAGATTGAGTGCCTGAGAACCTAGCCTTAACACAAGTTGCCATATATATTGCAACTGGTTTCTGTTCACTTTCTCCCTACTTTCTGCAAAACTATGACCAGCGTTGGATTAATTAGCATGACTGGGAAGAATTGTGTCCTTCTCTAGGCTAGTCTTTTAGTGGAAATGTGTGTGAAACAGAATTCTCTAATATTACAGGACTGGTCATCAGAAGACCTGGGTTTTCTTGTGAGAGAACAGAGGCAAGTCACCTAATCCTTTTATCTGAGAATCTCACATGT